>NW_027689851.1:0-6948 GCF_054177405.1 Leptonychotes weddellii | reverse complement strand
AAAAAAAAAAAAAGACAGTGAAAAAAAATTAACTTTGAAAGACTAAAGAATCATGGTAAAAAAGCCATGGATTCTATGTGCAGTATTTCCCTAGCGCTGGAGTTCTGCCGTTCTCATTGATCGGTAAACTTGGTCTTGTCTGGCTGTTCTCGCTGATCTTCTGGGCGAGGGGCCTGTTGCCATGGTTCCCAAATGTCTTTCCCAGAGGCGGAATTGCCCCGCCCTTGCCTGGTCTGGGCTAAGTAATCTGCTCCAGTTTGCTCTCCAGAGCTTTTGTTCCCTGCAAGCTTTCCACACAGCTTTGGAGGCAGAAAGTAAAAATAGCAGCCTCCCAATCTCCGCCTTGGAGGAGCAGAGAACTCAGGGCCCCGCTCCTCAGTGAGACCCCAGAGAAAAGCTGTCAGTCATTCCCGTCTCCCGGGTCTCCGGCCACACTCCGTGCTCACCTAGCTTGTGACCGCGCGTTTCTATCTCTGGCACCCGACCCCATGTGGAGTCTCCAAACCCAGCAGATCCCTGCAGTAAGCTCCTGCACCTCTCCTCCCGGGGGAAGAATTTGCCAATTCCCTCAAATATTAATCCATGACATCAAGACAGTATGGTACTGGCAAAAATAAGACACATAGAGCAATGGAACAGAGTAGAGAACCCAGAAATGGACCCTCAACTCTATGGTCAACTAATCTTCAACAAAGCAGGAATATCCAATGGAAAAAAAGACAGTCTCTTCAACAAATGGGGTTGGGAAAATTGAACAGTCACATGCAGAAGAATGAAACTGGATCACTTTCTTACACCATACCCAAAGATAAATTCAAAATAGATGAAAAACCTAAATGTGAGACAAGAATCCATCAAAATCCTAGAAGAGAACACAGGCAGCAACCCCTTTGACCTTGCCCACAGCAACTTCTTCCTAGATACATCTCCTAAAGCAAGAGAAGCTAAAGCAAAAATGAACTATTGGGATCTCATCAAGATAAAACATTTAGCAGAGCAAAGGAAACAGTCAACATAACTAAAAGACAATCTACAGAATGAGAGAAGTTATTTGCAAATATCTTATCAGATTAAAGGCTAGTATCCAAAATCTTTCTAGAACTTGATGAATTCAACACCCTAAAAACAAAAAAATCAGTCAAGCAACGGGCAGAAGACATGAATAGACATTTCTCCAAAGAAGACATACAAATGGCTAACAGAAAAATGGAAAGAATGTTCCACATCACTTGTCGTCAGGGAAATACAAATCAAAAGCACAATGAGATACCACCTCACACCAGTCAGAATAGCTTAAATTAACAACTCAGGAAACAGATGTTAGCAAGGATGCAGAGAAAGGGGAGCCCTCTTACACTGTTGGTGGGAATGCAAACTGGTGCAACCACTCTGGAAAACAGAATGGAGGATTCTCAAAAAGTTAAAAATAGAGCTACCCTATGACCCAGCAATTGCACTAGTAGGTATTTATCCAAAGGATACAAACATAGTGATTCAAAGGGGCACATGCACCCAGTGTTTATAGTAACAATGCCCATCTCAGCCAAAATATGGAAAGAGCCCAGATGTCCATCAACTGATGAATTGATAAAGAAGATGTGATATATATATATATGACATCGTTGGAAGTAGAGGGTATTATGCTAAGTGAAATAAGTCAGTCAGAGAAAGACAAACACCATATGATTTCACTCATATGTGGAATTTAAGAAACAAAACAGATGAACATAGGAGAAGGGAAGGAAAAATAAAATAAGATGAAAATTGAGAGGGAGCCAAACCATAAGAGACACTGAACTCTTGGAAAGAAACTGAGGGTTGCTGGAGGGGAGGTGAGGGAGGGAAAAGGATAACTGGGTGACGGGCATTAAGGAGGGCACTTGATGTAATGAGCACTGGATGTTATATGCAACTGATGAATCACTAAATTCTAACTCTGAAACTAATAAAAAAATTAAAAAGGATATTAAAATAATTTCCATTTTCATGGGACACGTAAGCATCATGGGCCCTAGGCACTGTTCCTTCTGTGTCCCACAGATAAGTTAGCCCTGACTGGAAGTGTTCCCTCTCAAATGTGTTCTGCCTTTTAATATTTTCCTTTCCCTCCTCAAGTTCCCAACCATCTCAAGTCATATTCCCATTGGTGACAATATGTAATTTGGGCTCTATACCCAGATTCCACACCTTTTTGAAAAAAATAATTTTCTTAGAAAATTTCCTTTCTTCAGCAGGAAACCTTTTAATTTCTCTGAGATTAGAGAAGTCTGCCTGTTACACATTTATCCTATCAAGCAGAGCTGGTTTGATCAGAGAGCTCCTATTAAATTGAGAGAGTGCAGTTTAATATGCTCTGGGCTTTTGAATGAGAGCACTGCTAATATGTTCCTCTTACTGTTACCTAATACAAATGAAAAGCCTGTTCTTTCTCCCAGTCCAAAATGAATTTAAAAATACATATGAGTAGTAATCTTTTCTTAGATTAAAAAAACATATCAGGGAGTCATAATTGGAAAATATTAAGTGTATTACCTTTTTCTAGTTCTAAGACCAAAGAACATAGAAACTGATCATTATCCAGGAGAAGCATAGACTAAAATAATTCAGTACAACATATCTATTTTGAGAACCTATATATGCTGTACTCTTTCCTAGGCAGTGGGGACATATAAAATGTGAGTAAAGCACAATTTCTGCTCTTGAGGGACTTGAAGTCTATATGAGGAAGTAAATATAGCAATAAATATCATCAATAAAATTTGTTAAGCTCCTTGATAGGAAATGTGTACGGAATGAGTATCATGTAAACAATGAAAGCTTCAGGGAATATCCCCAACTATGTTTTCATCTCTTCAGAGGATTATCATATATTCACATTTACATCAATGTAATTTGATATGAATATCTGTAGGTAGAGTATATTTTCCCATTCCATTACCAGGCTTGGTTATGTGCCTTGACTGGACAATGGAATATGAACAAAAGTGATATTGGTGCCAATCACAAGCAGAAGCTTTAAAATGAACTACTTGCTTTACTTTGGTCCCTTGCAGTATTTCCCTTTGCCATGAAAATTGCACAGGCTAGATTGGGACAATTCCTTTTTCCTGGATCTTAGGCTGAGAATATACATGCACCCAAACAGGACATAGCCAAGCTCTATACACCCATGGGCTCTATACACCCATGGGCAAAACACAAATGCTTATTGTTGTAAGCTATTGAGAACTTTTTATATTTATTACAGCAATGGCTGCAAATACAAATAAGTTTGGTCATCATAGTTCATCACACATTTTCTACATGACTATCCCTACATCTAAATCTTAGAAGCAGAAAATGTGCTACTTGACTGGCATTAATACAATTACTCAGAAAATAGAACAAAAAAAACATGCTGGTTTACCATAGTTCTTAAAAACGATCCAGAAGATCATATCATAAAAATATATGAATAAAACCTGATTTTGTGAACTTCTTGTGAAATTTGTACACTCATTCTTTTCTAATGCTTTTGCAAAGGCCCCAAGTCTTTAGGAAACTACATGAACAGCAAAAATGTTTCTGTTTTCCACAATAATACCATTACTTAAAATATGGTTTAACAACCTAATTTTTTAAATGAGACAAAACATCTCATTGAAGGTTCTTTCGCCAAATTATCCACAATGGTAGGAAATTATAAAATTATGCACAACTATACATATTAGTAGGCATATTAAAAAATTATGGCAAACAATTTTATGGAATGTTATAAAACATTAAAACTCTACTTACAAAAAACTAATGATGTACTATACCTTGGCTAATTGAATTTAAATAAAAAAAGAAAAAATCCTCTACTTATGAACACCATATAGCAATGAGGCAAAGGTTTATGAAATAATGCTATTGAAAAAAAAACGATTAAATTGTAATACACACTATATGTAAAATTTGTAAGCATATGAACTAAAATGAATATTGGAAGAAGTCTTTGATATCTCATCACCCTAATCCAACTAACTTCAACACTTTTTGATGGTCTGAGATGGGACTGAAAAAGACAAAACTAACCTACTACAGCAAAGAGGCAACACTCTTATACCAGCAATTCTCCATAATCATGTACAGTCTTTCATTGCCAAAAATTCTCTGAAGTATGTTTGCAAATCTGTGTCTAACCTACAAAAATATATTTGTTTATTCTCATAAAACCGAGTTCAGAGTATTTTTGAACAACTGGAGTATGTATTTTCAAAGATGGAGAACCAAACTAGAAAATATGATATATTAGGTCCAATTAAAACAAGTAAAAATATTTAGCATGGAGAAGAGGAGACTTAAGGAGGTGGACGATTTTTATATCTGTACATGAAGATTTTAATTATTCTATAAGGAAGAAATGGCGAAATATGTGAAGAGGTAAAAATTAGAAAAATAAAACCTATCAAACAAATAAAAGGGAAAAGCTGAGAAATTGGTCCAGGTTGAAATAAAATGAAGGGGAGTGCAATGTTTTATCATGGAATGAATCCTGAACTAGAAAGAAAAAAGACTTGATACAGGTAGGGAAATTTCAGTGGGGTCTGTACATTACATGCTATTGTTGCATCAATGGTTATTTCCCTTTTAGACAATGAATGATGGCAATGTTGAAAACAGTCCTTGTTCTTGAGAAATATACACTGGAGAAGTTATGGGCGATGATATAACATGTCTGAAGCTTGTTCCAAAAAGTTCTGAAAAGAATAGATAGATGATAGATAGATGATAGACAGATAGATAGGTGATAGATGATAGATACATTAGATAGATAGATAGAGAAAGAGAGAGAGAGAGAGATAGATAATAGATGATTGATAGATAGATAGATAAATGATAGATAGATATAGACAGATGATAGGTAGATAGATGATAGATGATAGATAGATAATAGATAGATGATAGGGAACAAATGCAGCAAAATGTTAAGAATTCAGGATTCTTTTTAACATAAATTACATAAGATTATTTCAACATAAATTATATAAAAATTAAACTACAGAAAGAGCAAGAAAAAATTTAATATGAGAAATTAAACTTAAGTTGTCCCTATTTGAGAATTCCCCCTTGCCTCTGGTAGAAATAAATCAAACCTTATCTGGATTAAAAAGTCTCCATCCAGTCTCCTCAAGAGTCTCAAAGATCAAGTTCACCTAATTATGACAACACAATAAAATAATTCACCAATACATGAGTAAATAATTCACCTAAGAAACAGTCAGCAGAAATAACAGCAACAACAAAAAATTAGACCTTTCAAGATTTTAGATAAGTATATTTATACATATAAGGAAATAAAAACTAGAATAAAAAAAAATGACCAAGAAATAATATGCTATCAAAACTAACCAGGCACTGGCTGCCAGAGGGGAGGTATCTGGGGTCTGGGTAAAATAGATAAAGGGGATTAAGAATACACTTATTTTGATCAGCAGAGGGAAATATATAGAATTGCTGAATCATTATATTGTACACCTGGAACTAAAATAAAAATAAATATAAATAAAACTATAAAATTAATAATAATAATAATAATAAGCAGGCATATTTGACAATGTACCAAGCAATCCTCCAGAAATAAAAAATACAATTATTGGAATTTAAAAATGTATAGAAGAATGGAAAAATTAATTAACTGGACAATAGATCTAAAATTGCTCAGAATGTTGCTCAGAATGTAGCCAAAAGACATGAAAAGATAAAAGAACATAAAAGAACAGTAAGCAAACTAAAATATAGAATAAGGTCTAATATATATCCAGTTGCAATTCCAGAAGAGACAAAAACAAAGAATCAGGAAAAGCAGTGTTAGAAGAGATAATTAGCTGAGAATAAATCTACCAGCAAAAAAATAAATAAATAAATAAAGTTGATCAAGAAGAATAAATATACACCAAATACACTGCAATCAAATTTCAGGGCAATAAAGACAGAAAGAAGATTATGAAAGATACAAAAAGAAGATACAAATCTTCTAAAAGAAAAAAATAGTCTGCCTTTCTCAGTAGCAATGATAGTAGCCAAAAATAGGAGAATAATACCTTTAAAGTGCTGAGAGAAAATAAATATTAATCTACAAGTGTGTAATTTACTGCACTCCACATATTTATGCTTTAAGATACCTTAATGATGGGTATATCAACCATACCCTGAATTGACCCTCACTGAAAGGGCACATTTTAATCAGATGCTGCTTCTAGCTTGTCTCAATTTTGACTTTTAATGTTTAGGATTGAGTAGCACTTTCTTAATTTCTTGAAACCAACAATTATGGGGCCTCTCTATTCCTCTTCATTCTTGCTTATAAGCTGGCAGTTTCTTTCTGATCACATGACTTGCTTTTAAGAATGTATAGACAGACATAGTAACCAATACGTATGACAAAAAAAAAAAAAAAGCTTTTTGATGCCCTTTCCTACAGCAAAAAGTTTATTAAATATAAGATCATCCCAAAAAACCAAAACTGCTAATTTTACTCAATGTTTTGCCACTGCACAAGATGGATTGTCATCCTTCCATCCTCTAATAATCAATTTTCTTGTTATCCACACCCTGATCATTAAGCCAACACCATTTTTAAATATATTTTAGGTTGCTATTAGGCATCATACTTTGAGTACCAATTTCTGTACAGGTCAAGATGGCCTAGACTTAACAACCCCCAAATGTCAGGATCTTAAAACAATAAAAGTTTTTTTGTTGTTGTTATTTTTTTAAATATTTTATTTATTTATTTGATTTTTTTACTATGTTGTGTTAGTCACCATACAGTACATCATTAGTTTTTGATGTAGTATTCCATGATTCACTGCTTGTGTATAACACCCAGTGCTCCATGCAGTATGTGCCCACCTTAATACCAATCACCAGGGTAACCCATTCCCTCACCCCCCACCCCTCTAAAGCCCTCAGTTTATTTCTTGG
>NW_027689850.1:0-361 GCF_054177405.1 Leptonychotes weddellii | reverse complement strand
AGCACTCAGGATACAGTGCTCTAGTCAGGTCGAGCAATTCAAGTCCTGGACCCCTGAGGTCTGATGTTCAGTTCAGTTCAGGGTTATATAGTCCAACTGTATGCTCTTCAGTCAACACTGAGTAGAGTTTCTCAGCCTACCTGTCGCCCCATTGGCTTGGTCCATGCAACAGCCAGAAATGCCACTTTTTTTTTTTTTTGACACAGAGAGAGAGAGACAGTGAGAGAGGGAACACAAGCAGGGGGAGTGGGAGAGACAGAAGCAGGCTTCCCACAGAGCAGAGAGCCCGATGTGGGGCTCGGTCCCAGGACCCCGGAATCATGACCTGAGCTGAAGGCAGACACCTAATGACTGAGCCACC
>NW_027689849.1:0-361 GCF_054177405.1 Leptonychotes weddellii | reverse complement strand
TCGGTTCTTCCATGTTTCACTGAAATTACATATGCCATGTTTAAAAGTGACCTCAAAGCTAACTCCAATAGACGTGCATTCATATGTTCACTTATTTGATAAGTTCTACAGTTGAGCGCCAAACTCTTGGGGATAGGGTGGTGGGTACTTGTCAGTTATATGTGAATTCTCTGTGGATTCTCAGGATTTCTTTCCTGAGAGGCTTTCCCCTAATTTGTGCCTCCCTCCTTTTTTTTTTTTTTTTAAAGATTTTATTTATTTATTTGAGACAGAGAGAATGAGAGAGAGAGAGCACATGAGAGGGGGGAGGGTCAGAGGCAGAAGCAGGCTCCCTGCCGAGCAGGGAGCCCGATGCGGGACT
>NW_027689848.1:0-361 GCF_054177405.1 Leptonychotes weddellii | reverse complement strand
AGAAACGTCCAGGGATAATGTTTAATTAAAGAGGCATTATTCCTCCCCACCATATTTTCTGACTTTCTCAGCATCCCCAGACTCGTCACGGTAGCTGCCAGTTGCTGTGTGCTGGTCCAGTGTCAGGTGCTTTGTGGAGGCAGGGTCACCTTGGGGACCTCGGGTGCATGTGTCTCTCTGTCCATGGTGCCCCCCCCCCGTTCTGCCCGTCCCCAGGAGGGAACCAGGTGTGGCTACCTTGTCGCAGGTACGTCCCCAGGGCTGAGGTGGGAGCTACTTGGGAGCAACGACCCTTCCTGTCTGGGAAGGACTCAGCTCACTGGAGAGTGTAGAGGGGGTGGGGGCAGGGCAGAGAGAGAGC
>NW_027689847.1:0-361 GCF_054177405.1 Leptonychotes weddellii | reverse complement strand
TCTCAGTCTGTGTAGAATCCTCCTTTTCTTTCCACCCAAAGTCTAAATGTGGGAATCCCTCTGGCCCTCTTCTCTAGCTACATTCTCTCCTCAGGGGACCTTACCAGGTCTCATTTGTTTATTGATGACTCCTAAATTTCTTTCTTTTTTTTTTTTTTTTTTAAAAAAGATTTTATTTATTTGTTTGATAGAGAGAGAGAGTGAGCACAAGCAGCAGGCAGAGGGAGAGGGAGAAGCAGACTCCCCACTTAGCAGGGAGCCCAACATGGGCTCAATCCCAGGACCCTGGGATCATGACTTGAGCGGAAGGCAGACACTTAACCAACTGAGCTGCCCAGGCTCTCCTCATAATGCTCTCTAA
>NW_027689846.1:0-361 GCF_054177405.1 Leptonychotes weddellii | reverse complement strand
CTGGGATCATGACCTGAGCCGAAGGCAGACGGTTAACGACTGAGCCACCCAGGTGCTCCAAGGTCAGTGAATTAGATCTACATATTAACATGGCAAAACCTTAAAGGGAAAAAAAACCCACAGAAGGATATGTATAATATGATATTGCTTGGCACATTAAAAGGTAGTAAATATGGTTTATACACACATATATAAGTAACAAAAGTTCTACAGCATGCATATAAATAATATTAATTACAGAATGGTGGTTACCTCTAAAAAAGGGGGGAGGATGAAGGAGGGATTAGATTTTAGCTATATTTATATTTTATTCCTTAAAAATAGAGAGACCTGAATTAAATGACAAATCTTAATTCCATAT
>NW_027689845.1:0-361 GCF_054177405.1 Leptonychotes weddellii | reverse complement strand
AACCCATCCTCCCACCCCCCTCCCCTCTACAACCCTCAGTTTGTTTTTCAGAGTCCATCCTCTCTCATGGTTCGTCTACCCCTCTGCATAATACAGACTTTTTAACCTCTTTATTTTTCCTAACAAATCCTCAGGACGGGGAAATTGTGATTCAAATTAGATGAGAATTACAGAGAATACTTTAAAGAAGATATAATCTTGTGGGATTGGAACCATTAGAAGTAATCATTTCCGATGAAAATATCTGTTGAGTTAGTGGGGTGGGTCAGGAAGCAGTGTTGTGTTCAGGAATTGTGGTTCTTATCCCTTCACAGTTTCACCAAGGTAACTTGGGTGGTTAGAACAGAACGTGTTTGTTGTA
>NW_027689844.1:0-361 GCF_054177405.1 Leptonychotes weddellii | reverse complement strand
TTATGATCATCCACACTTTGATTTTCCATTATCCAAGCCATCAAGCTCTCTTTTTTTAATTCTTCTTTAATTTCCTGTTTGACCCATTCATTCTTTAGTAGGATGCTCTTTAGCCTCCATGTATTTGAGTTCTTTCTGACTTTCCTCTTGTGATTGAGTTCTAGTTTCAAAGCACTGTGGTCTGAAAATATGCAGGGAACAATCCCAATCTTTTGGTACCAGTTGAGACCTGATTTGTGACCTAGGATGTGATCTATTCTGGAGAATGCTCCATGGGCACTAGAGAAAAATGTGTATTTTGTTGCTTTGGGATGGAATGTTCTGAATATATCTGTGAAGTCCATCTGGTCCAGTGTGTCAT
>NW_027689843.1:0-361 GCF_054177405.1 Leptonychotes weddellii | reverse complement strand
TGTTGACCTGTACCAGACTCAATAATTACTTCATGTCCAAGCTTTAATAACTTTTTTACAGAATCGGGCGTAATGGCAACGCGACCTTCATATGCCTGCTTTGCTTGAATAGTGCCTATTATCATGTTCGCTCCTAGCTTGTTAGATTCATTTAACTTTTGTTTTAAAAAGTTTTTAACATATTTCGCATGCGTAATCTACTTAACTAACTTGGCAGATTATACATCTGGTTAGCTGTAATAAAACTAAAGGTTATCAATTTAATAAATGATTAAGTGAATATCATCATGTGAAATTATTATAAGGATATAAATTGAAAAAATTCATTGTTGAATTATGACTGACTAGTAAAATTTAACAA
>NW_027689842.1:0-361 GCF_054177405.1 Leptonychotes weddellii | reverse complement strand
GGCAGGGAGTCTGCTTCTCCCTCTGACCCTCCTCCCTCTCATGCTCTCTGTATCTCATTCTCTCTGTCTCAAATAAATAAATAAAATCTTTAAAAAAAAAAAAAAGCAGCAAAAAGATATATCCCTAAATAAAACCATTCTCATATTATTCACCAGTCAAATTGGCAAAGGTCAACAAGTTTGACACACATTACTTTAGAGAGTACTCTCAGATACTGTGGGTGGAATGAAATTTGGTAAAACCTCTGTGGGGGAGCATTATGGGAATATCTACCCAAATTACAAATGCACTCACCTTTGCACCCACCAATTCCACTTCTAGAAATCTATCCTATAGATAATGTGTAAAGGGACATATGCA
>NW_027689841.1:0-6949 GCF_054177405.1 Leptonychotes weddellii | reverse complement strand
TATTAAAGAGGGCATGTACTGAATGGAGCACTGGGTGTTATACGCAAACAATGAATCATGGAGCACTACATCAAAAACTAATGATGTAATGTATGGTGATTAACATAACATAATAAAATAAAAAGTAATAATAATATAGTAAAAAAAGAGAAAGAAGGAAAAAGAAGATCCTTATCTAAAAGAGAGAGGAGGCTTTTATTTCCCAAAGAGGCAAATATAAACAAGTTATTGAACTAAAATATTGACTTGTTCCAGAAGACTAATTGTGAAAAATCAAAATTTCTGTTAATGGCCCCAATCCTTTTGTGTAAGATTAAATGGAAATATGAACATCTTCTTGACAGCATCTGATGCTTTGGCAAACTGGACTTGAGTTCAGAGCCAGAGAATGGGAGAATAAAGGATCCCCTATAAAAATCCAAATCAGGAAATTCATTCTCTTTTCTTCCCATCAGTTCAAATCATGGCTATACTCCAAATGTGTTTTGTAAAATAGAGCCCAAATTCTAAAACAAATAAAGTTTAATAATCATGCACCTCCCTAGCACAACAGATGGCAGCTAGGAAAGTCGCCTGCAGCAATGTGAAAGAAGACTCCCTCCTGTCGTCATCGTCTTCTTCTTCTTTCTTCTTTCTTCTTTTTTTAAATAACAGTATTTATTAAATAGCTATCTCTATTGCAGACTCGCTCACATCTCTCTGTGAAGATAAAGTAGGCAAGTGGGGAGCATGTCTGAGAAAGGCACACAAGATCACAAGATCTGTGGACAAAACGTGACAAAGGAAATATAACTCAAACTGAGATTTTTCTATTTTTAAATTTTTTTGGTAACCTTTGAACAGAAACACGTGAAACTCTATAAACAGAATCCTAGAATTTAAGAGATGGAGGATGGTTTGGACATGGAATGGAAAATCCCTGGACTGGGATCACAGAAGTCCTGGTCAGACACTAAGTAGCAAGGTGATCAGAATCCGTTCATCTCTGGACCTTGTTGTCCTCAGCTTTGAGGGGATCCATGGGATGGGGAAGGAGGGGAAACTAACATTGATTGAGTTACCTCTGCTGGGTTAAGGACTGTGCTAACTCTTACAAATTCTATTTCTCTTAATGTTCCCAGCAACCCCACAGAGAAAACATTATCCACATTTTAGAGATGAGAAAGCCCCAACTGACTGTTACCCCCACCCCTAGGTAACCCCCAAATAGTTTCTACATAGTTTCCAAATCAATTCTCTCATTTTTTTCCACAGCAAAAATACTTTCCTAATTACTCTGAATACTGTTAATGCCTTTTATTTTTTCTAGCACATTGACATCATGATTGATCGTCCTGCTAACCTGGTGAAAAGACAGGGCATATATTACACTACCCATTGTGTTCATGAGAAAACTCAGACATAAAAAATGGGCAAATTGTTAGTCCAAGATCACAGAGCCTACTAATGGATGACTGCCACTAGGAGGCAAGACTTTTTTATTTTTTTTCTCTCTCAGTGATTGGCTTCTTGTCCAATTTAAGCTGATAATTTAAAAGTATTTCCATATGTCAACCTAATAGAGCCCAGAAAAGCATGAAGTGATGGTTTGCTAGTCCCCATTTGCTGTGTTAATCTGAGCATTAAGGATCAATTACCATTATTCCTACACACATACCTTATTTAAAGAAATTAGAGCTGACAAAGGGCTGATGAATTAACAACTTCAGCCAGTGGCCAAAATTTCCAAAGTTCTAGTCCTTGCTTTGCCATTACCCAGCCTCTCTAAATAGTGAGAGCAAATATGGCACCCAAGTCATCTGCATTTTTTTAGTTATCTTTAGCCAAAGACTCTGAAGCAGAAGAAACCCAGGATTGTAAATATTACACAAGCAGAATCCTGACAACACAGTGACATGGAATGCTAATGTCACCAGATATCCTCTGAGTTTGAAGATCAAAATATAGTCGGCAGTAATCACTATGAAGAAACCTTAGAAAAGTAGCTTTTCTCTCCTATTTGTCAAACCTATCCCTTTACACCATAGAGAAAAGACTGCACCATTCCACTCACTGTCCTCCTAGAACCCACCTTGCTGTTTGTTTGTTTTTTCTTTTAATTTTATTTTATTATGTTATGTTAATCACCATACATTACATCATTAGTTTTTGATGTAGTGTTCCATGATTCATTGTTTGCGTATAACACTCAGTGCTCCATGCAGGACATGCCCTCTTTAATACCCATCACCAGGCTAATCCATCCACCTACCCTCCTCCCCTCTGGAACCCTCAGTTTGTTTGCTGTTTCTTGACTGGATGACTTTCTTTTTGCCACCCTGTCCTCCCTTCAAGTACTTCCCTCTTTCCTATTCAGATCTTAACTAGCACTTAATGTGTAGCTAAATTCCCCCACTCCTCTGAGATTACTTGACTTCCCAAATGCAACATCTCCCTCTTTTGAACAACTAATTTAGCCTGTTACAGTGTTAGTCTCTCTGCATAGTTGTTGGTGTTCTTAATTTCATGTTCTGGTTTACTCTCCTGAATTAGGAGCTCCTTGAGCATGAGGATCATAGATCTCGCTTTTTGTGAGTTTCTCACAGTGACCAAAATGATGCTTCACATCTAATGAACATATGCTTTGCAGTTACAGTTATTGATCCCAAATGGGATACAGAATCCCATGTTGCCCTTCTTTTCACAGAATGAGGCAATGGAGCCTTCCCACATGTGTCTTTAACAACCCCAGTTACAATCTTGAGCATCACCATTACCCCTACGGATAAGGTTACCTGATCAAGCACATAATAATACAGGACACTCAGTTAAATTTGAATTGTAGGTAAACAGAGATTTATTCTCCTTTTAGTATACATGCATTCCTCAGTTTTCTTTCTTTCTTTTTCTTTCTTTCTTTCTTTCTTTCTTTCTTTCTTTCTTTCTTTCTTTCTTTCTTTCTTTCTTTCTTTCTTTTTCTTTCTTTCTGCCAGTTAGTTAACATACAGCGTAATACTGGTTTCAGGTGTACAATATAGTGATTCAACACTTCAATACATACATATATTCATGTATTCATACATGTATTCATACAATACCCAATGCTTATCACGACAAGTGCACTCCTTCATCCCCATCCCCAGTTTTCTTAAATTTAAAATTAAGAAATACCTGACCTACGTGACTCACTTCACTTGCCTTATCCTAATCCTTGCCCTGTGGGATCCTGTTTTTATTTAAAATTTTGGTATTTGTTCAACATGGGTTTTTTTGCATTAATTTGATTTTTGAAAATATTGCATTAAAATATTATCTTGATTACTGAGTTCTTTGGTGCCCCCTTAAATGTCATATCTGAGGTCAGTGCCTCATTCCCCTCTCCCTAATCCCAGGCCTGTTCTGGTTTTATTTTTTCATTTCTCAAATGGCAATAATGAGATGCCACTGGCAGGAAGAAATGATCCCAGTGTCTAACACTTAGTATTTTTTTTTAGTAATCATTTTGTATTTTCATACTGTCTTGATTTTTTGTTTTTTACATTGAAAAGTTCAGTGATCCAGTTTCCTTCTCTCATAGCCACATTTTAAACCAACTCATAACTGTAGTTTTTCAAAGTCAGTTTTTATTACTATCATAAATAGGACGTAGGAAATCTGGTTCTCAGAACGATAATGGGCTAGACCTTCTCATATTTTAATGGTGAACATCCTGTTTGCAAGAAGAAAGCTAAAGAGAAAAGAAGCAGCTTTGGCTGCTAGGCTTATGGCTTGCCTGGATCTGGAGACAGGGCACCAGAGTCACACTTGCCGCGTAACCAGCTTCCCTCCACAGGTAATGCAGCACATTGTTCTTCTCCATACACTTTTCTTTTCTTAGAGCTGTTTGTACACTGATATTTTAACACTGTAAAATGTTACCATTTTATTTTAAGCTCTTTCTACTTATAAACTTCAGTGTAAACACATGAAAGGGTCAGAATAAGAGTTTAGGGAGTGGAAAAGATATGGGGATTTATAAGATTTTAGATGGTTAAAAATATACAGACATATACCCTGGTTTTGGCTTTTTAGTAAAAACTATATAGGGTTATACATCAGACGTTTGTTCAGAAAAAAAAAAATTAAGCAAGTTGCAGAAAAAATGACTGCTTTAAATCTAGTTGTAAGTAGACCTGATGTGTATATATATATATATATCAGTTTTATGTATCCAGGATTTTGTCATTGGAAGAGAATATTTAGAAATCTCTTGAATGGTAATTTCTATGGATCCTCAAAACACACTATCTTGTTATCATTTCATCATATACACAAATTACTATAGAGACCTACATGACTCTACAGAGACTTGAGTATGGAACAAGAATTGACTCGCCACTAGGACCATAAATAAATAAATCTATAGGGTGTTTGACTAAAGGATAGATAATTTAATATATTTGAAAAGTTTTTGAAAATAATTTTCTCTTAGAGGGAAGATAATGCCATCCATAAAGTTATGTAGAGCTTTCCATCCATGGGAATTTTGTTGTTCCTGTTGTGGTTTTAAAAAGATAATATAGATTCTATTTTGTTTGGTTTAATTGTTTTACTATAGCCATAAAAAAAAAAAGGAAGGCAGGAAGAAAGAAAAGAAAAGAAAGAAAGAAAGAAAAGAAAAGAAAGAAAGAAAGAAAGGAAAGAAAGAAAGAAAGGAAAAGAGAAAAAGAAACTATTCAGTGAAACTCCCAGACTTCTAAGTGAATAATTTATTAAGAAGAGATTTTTGGATTTTTCATTTGTTTGTTTGTTTTGCCTTTACCTCTGCCTCTTAGAGTCATAAGGGACATTTTCCTTATGATTTCAAGCTGTGGGTTCCTTATTATCATGTTTAGCATCCCAGTGCATGACAGAACAGAAATTACAAACACTATATTTTGTAGTAAAGCATCTCTTTTGACTTTGATACAGAAGTTACAATATGGTCTAGGATATATTGGAATGAAATTCTGAATTCTGATGATTTATTTTAAATGTTTTCTAATTTGGTTTTTATCATCTCAATCATTTTCTATTCAGAACTGTGCTTACATAAGAGAGTAGCAAAAAAACATTTGTATTTGAAGGCAAAAGCAAACCTCCTGTGTTTACTTAATTGATGAATGTCTGGAGCAGGAAGAAAACATACTTGCATGAAGTTGAGTATGGACATATGTGTAAACCATCCTGAGACTATATTGTTTTTCAGCAATTTAAATTTTTATTTCAGAGAAAACCAACTTTAGAGTTTAGAAAACCAACACGTAATAGCTGTGTATTGAAAAGAATTTCCTCTCTCCCTCTCTCTCTCTCTCTTGCTTGGATTCTACCAGGCAAGTGTGTTTCTGAATTTTTTTTTTTTAAATTTTAATGTCT
The DNA here is from genome assembly GCF_054177405.1 of Leptonychotes weddellii. Lineage (NCBI taxonomy): Eukaryota > Metazoa > Chordata > Mammalia > Carnivora > Phocidae > Leptonychotes > Leptonychotes weddellii. The sequence continues at coordinate 1,576 of NW_027689841.1, read as the reverse complement.
CTAACATTGAATTTTCTAAACCAGAGATTGTTTCTCTTCTCTTAATAGACTGGAAGAAAAGAAAAAGGAGATCCTCTAAACATTGCAATTGATAAGATGACCAAGAAAACAAGAGACCTAAGGAGACAGGTACTGTTTTTGTTCTTATTTTAAGTGCATGGTACTGAGTGGTGGTTTTCAAGAATGTCCTTTTCCAGGGTGCCTTCTTAGAGCTGACATTCAAGTTGCTATTCTTCATAGCATCTACATATACACAGAAGCATTTCATCAATAAGGTAGTCTGCTGAGCAGACAGATGTGACAGCCTCAAGATGTGTGATGAAAACACCCTCTGAAGAGGCAGCATGCTAACTGCCCAGAAACAATCTTCCCAGGTAGAGACTTGGTGAATTCACTACCTTCTACAATCTGTTTTTCAGTTTTCCAGATCCAGGTATATAAAGAGCCAGTCTCTGATTTCTGCTGGTTCTTACTTATCACAACTCCAAAGACCTTAAATGAATAAACGAAAATGCTGATGGTTAATGGGAAACACAACTCTTAATCTGATGGGCTAATTACGGTCTCTGACCCTGTGTATTCCCTTTGGGGATCCAAGTCACCAGGGGAATGTTTGCTTATCAGATGGTTGTTTGGGAAACTGGGGACCGAAACAAGGAAAGTTAGTTGGATGATTTGAATGGCTAATGGTATTAGTCTGACAGGTCTATTTTTGGAGATGAAAAAAATCTCTGGTCAGGGCCTCATTTTATCTTGGAAGGGCTATGTCTACACTGGTAACCCTATTGTCTGGTAACCCTTATTTTCTTTCCATGGTGAGCTCCACTTTCTTTGGTAGTGTTCTTTCTAGAAGAGTTATACCATCCATAATGTTACAATAAAATCCCCTCTTGATTTCCTTTTTTTTTTTTGAAATTTTTTTTGAATTTTTTAAAATTTTATTATGTTATGTTAGTCACCATACAATACATTATTAGTTTCTGATGTGGTGATCCACGGTCCATTGTTTTCTTTTTTTTTTTTTTTAAGATTTTATTTATTTATTTGACAGAGAGAGAAATAGTGAGAGCAGGAACACAAGCAGGGGGAATGGGAGAGGGAGAAGCAGGCTTCTTGCCGAGCAGGGAGCCCGATGTGGGACTCGATCCCAGGACCCTGGGATCATGACCTGAGCTGAAGGCAGACGCTTAACGACTGAGCCACCCAGGCGCGCCCGATCCATTGTTTTCGTATATCACCCAGTGCTCCATGCAGTACGTGCCCTCCTTAATACCCATCACTGGGCTAACCAATCCCCCTCCCCCTTCCCCTCTCAAACCCTGTTTGTTTCTCAGAGTCCATAGTCTCTCATGGTTCATCTCTCCCTTCGATTTCCACCCCCTTCATTTTTCCCTTCCTTCTCCTAATGTCCTCCATGCTATTCCTTATGTTCCACAAATAAGTGAAACCATATGATAATTGACTTTCTCTGCTTGACTTATTTCACTTAGCATAATCTCCTCCAGTCCCATCCATGTTGATGTAAAAGTTGGGTATTCATGCTTTCTGATGGCTGAGTAATATTCCATTGTATATA
>NW_027689840.1:0-361 GCF_054177405.1 Leptonychotes weddellii | reverse complement strand
TTTCTTTCTTTCTTTCTTTCTTTCTTTTTTTCAAGATTTTATTTACTTATTTGAGAGAGAGAGAGAGGAGGAGGAGGAGCAGAGAGAGAGGGACAGGAAGACTCCCTGCCTAGTGCAGAGTCCTATGCAGGGCTCAATCCCATGACCCCGAGATCATGGCCTGAGCTGAAATCAAAAGTGGGATGCCTAACCGACTGAGCCACGTGCCCCTCTCCCTGTTTCTTTACACAAAAGGTAGACACTGTTCGGCATCTTGGCATTTTCCTTAATGTTCCTTGGAGCTGTTAAGAAGTAAAATTCAAGTGAGGAAATTTTAAAGATTTGCTGGCTTTGTTCAACAATTCATGAATCAGGCAGCATC
>NW_027689839.1:0-361 GCF_054177405.1 Leptonychotes weddellii | reverse complement strand
TTTTTTTTAAAGATTTTATTTATTTATTTATTAGAGAGCGAGCGAGAGAGAAACAGCATGAGAGGGGGGAAGGTCAGAGGGAGAAACAGGCTCCCCGCCGAGCCGGGAACCCGATGTGGGGCTCGATCCCAGGACTCCGGGATCATGACCTGAGCCGAAGGCAGTCGCTCAACCGACTGAGCCACCCAGGCGCCCCTCAATTCTTAATCTTGAATTGAATCATATATTGTTGCTTCCTTCTAAGGGCAAAAACGTATGTAGCATAAAAAATATTTTTTAAAAATTTTTGGTACTTGATTCCTGTGTTCAGGATTAGCTTCTCCCTAAAATAAGTTTGTCAATCTGGGCATTACCAGAATCA
>NW_027689838.1:0-361 GCF_054177405.1 Leptonychotes weddellii | reverse complement strand
ATGTCTATCTTTTCACCAATATCAAACTATTTTAATTATTGTAGCTTTATGGTAAGTCTTGAAATCAGATAAAATCTCCTCTAACCTTTTATTTTTGAAGATTGCTTTGGTAATTCTCTGGCTTTTACATTTCCTTTTAAATCTTAGAATCAGCTTGTAATTAAAAAAAAAAGTACACTGGAATTTTGATTGGGATTGCACTGAGTTTATAGATCAATTTCAAAAGAACTGTCACTTTAAGAAAATTGGATCTTCTTATCCATGAATATGGCATATCTTTCCATTTATGTCTTCTTTAATTTCTTTCCACAAAATTTATAGTTTTCAATGTAGAGGTCTTGGATATCTTTGTTCAATTTAC
>NW_027689837.1:0-361 GCF_054177405.1 Leptonychotes weddellii | reverse complement strand
GACTGCCTTCGGCTCAGGTCATGATCCTGGGGTCCTGGGATCGAGTCCCACATCGGGCTCCCGGCTCGGCGGGAGGCCTGCTTCTCCCTCTCCCACTCCCCCTGCTTGTGTTCCTGCTCTCGCTGTCTCTGTCTCTGTCAAATAAATAAATAAAATCTTTAAAAAAAAAAAAAAAGAAAATTGAATTGTAAAATACTTTTCAGGAGCTGAGAAGGGTATAGGGCAAAAGCAAAGGTGAATAGAGGAAGCATCTTTTGCTGTTTCAGGACAATTTAAAATAAACCCACCCTTTTAATTATAGCAGAGTAATGAGCCTTACCCACAATGTGTGGAAATATAATTAAAAATGTATTGTGGGTCA
>NW_027689836.1:0-361 GCF_054177405.1 Leptonychotes weddellii | reverse complement strand
TATAAAAAGCAATTTATAGGGGCGCCTGGGTGGCTCAGTCATTAAGCGTCTGCCTTCGGCTCAGGTCATGATCCCAGGGTCCTGGGATCGAGCCCCACATCGGGCTCCCTGCTCGGCGGGAAGCCTGCTTCTCCCTCTCCCACTCCCCCTGCTTGTGTTCCCTCTCTAGCTGTCTCTCTCTCTGTCAAATAAATAAATAAAATCTTTAAAAAAAAAAAAAAAGGCAATTTATAAATGCTATTTCCACATATAGTTTGTATTAAGGTCATATTAGATGCTATAGTAAGTAAACCTTGAATTCTAAATGACTTAAACAATGAGAATTCTTTGCTCACTCACATCGCAGTCTGATGTGGGTGTC
>NW_027689835.1:0-361 GCF_054177405.1 Leptonychotes weddellii | reverse complement strand
TTTGCCTGTGAAGCTGTCTGGTCATGGACTTTCATTCTTTGGGAGTTTGTTTGTTTTTGTTTTTTTAATTTAATTTTATTATGTTATCACCATACATTACATCATTAGTTTTTGATGTAGTGTTCCATGATTCATTGTTTGCATATAACACCCAGTGCTCCATTCAATATGTGCCCTCTTTAATACCCATCACCAGGCTAACCCATCCCCCCACCCCCCTCCCCTCTAGAACCCTCAGTTTGTTTCTCAGAGTCCATAGTCTCTCATGGTTCGTCTCCCCCTCCGATTCCCCCCCCCTTCATTTTTCCCTTCCTACTATCTTTTTTTTTTTTTTAACATATAATGTATTATTTGTTTCAGA
>NW_027689834.1:0-361 GCF_054177405.1 Leptonychotes weddellii | reverse complement strand
GTATATTTTCCCCCAGTTTGACTGAGATACAAATGATGTAAAGCATCATGTAAGTTTAAGGTACACAGCATAATGATCTAACTTAACATACTACTACAATAAGTTTACTTAACATCCATCATCTCATACAGATACCAAAAAAAAAAAAGAAAGAAAGAAAGGAAAAAAACACATTTTTCCTTGTGATGAAACTCTTGAGATTGACTCTCCTGACAACTTTCATATAGATCATACAGCAGTGTTAACTACAACCATTCAAAGAAGTCTTATTTGCAGTAGTCCCATGGAAACAACCCAAATGTTCACCAACTGGTGAATGGATAAACAGATTGTGTTATAATCCAACACTGGAATACCACTC
>NW_027689833.1:0-361 GCF_054177405.1 Leptonychotes weddellii | reverse complement strand
GTCAAGGTCTGGCATTTTATAATTCTTACAGACTCATGAGTTGTCGTGTCCCTGTTTCATGGCTGCTGGCAGAAAACTTGCACTCCTGAGTCACAAAGAGTTTATTCTCGGGGCGCCTGGGTGGCTCAGTCGTTGGGCGTCTGCCTTCGGCTCAGGTCGTGGTCCCGGGGTCCTGGGATCGAGCCCCGCATCGGGCTCCTTGCTCGGCGGGGGGGCCTGCTTCTCCCTCTGACCCTCCCCCCTCTCAGGCTCTCTCTCTGTCTCATTCTCTTTCTCAAATAAATAAATAAAATCTTAAAAAAAAAAAAAAAAGAAGCTGGATAATAGGGGCACCTGGGTGGCCCAGTTGGTTAAGCGTCTG
>NW_027689832.1:0-361 GCF_054177405.1 Leptonychotes weddellii | reverse complement strand
TCTGTTGGAAATTCAGTGAATTTGAAAATGGGATGGGAATTTATGGTTTACCTTTTGTTATAGTGCTGTCCTAAACCTCAAGTGGGGGAGGTTGTATGTACTTAGTTGTACTTATACAGAGTAAGAAGAGAACCATCCAACACTGCATGTCTAGCCATGAGGGAGGGAGATGTGTGTTAAGAAAGGTTCAGGAAGAGGAGCCTGGGTGGCTCAGTCGTTCAGTGTCTGCCTTCGGCTCGGGTCATGATTCCAGGGTCCTGGGATCGAGTCCCGCATCGGGCTCCCTGCTCAGTGGGGAGCCGACTTCTCCCTCTCGCACTCCCCCTGCTTGTGTTCCCTCTCTCACTGTCTCTCTCTGTCA
>NW_027689831.1:0-361 GCF_054177405.1 Leptonychotes weddellii | reverse complement strand
TGTCCACTCTCATGGAAGATGGACGTTCTCATGTTCTTCTAGCAAAAGTTTATAGTAAAATGGAAAGACCTGGAGATGCAATCACTTCATTACAACAGGTAAATGTGTTTGGTTGTGAGTGGTTGTGGGGTGGGAGGTGGGAGAAGAAGGCAAAATGCTATGTGTAAGAGGAAGACAATTTATTTCTGCTCAACTGCCATAGAAAATAAGCCAAAATAGAAATAGTGATTGAATGCGAATGGATTGTACTGCTTAAATGTATTTTTGCTAATTAATATAACAATTAGAGCAAGTTGATATTTTTAATCTCTTATAGCTGAGGAAGCTTGGTTTAATAATTTGTGTAAAGTCACATGAATAG
>NW_027689830.1:0-6949 GCF_054177405.1 Leptonychotes weddellii | reverse complement strand
TTGTTTTTGGTGCAGTTGTAAATGAAACTAATTCCTTCATTTCTTTTTCTGCTGCTTCATTATTGGTGTATAGAAATGCAACACATTTCTGTAGATTGATTTTGTATCCTACAGATTTACTGAATTTATTTATCAGTTCTAGCAGTTTTTTGATGGGGTCTTTAGGGTTTTCTCTATACAGTATCATGTCATCTGCAAATAGTGAAAGTTTCACTTCTTCCTTACCAATTTGGATGCCTTTTATTTACTTATTTATTTATTTTTGTTCTCTGATTCCTGTGGCTAGAAATTCCAGTACTATGTTGAATAAAAAGTGGTGAGAGTGGACACCCCTGTCTTGTTCGTGACCTTAGGGAAAAGGCTCTCAGTTTTTCCTTATTTATGATGATGTTAGCTGTATTTTTTTTTATATGGCCTTTATTATGTTGAACTATGTTCCCTCTAAACCTAACTTTGTTGAAGGTTTTTATCATGAATGGATGTTGTACTTTGTCAAAGGCTTTTTTGCATCTATTGAAGTGATCATATGGTTCTTATCCTTTCTCTTATTGATAGGATGTATCACATTGATCAATTTGTGAATATTGAACCACCCCTGCATCCCAGGAATAAATTCCACTTGATCATGGTGAATGATTTCTGTAATGTATTGTTGGACTTGGTTTGCTAAAATTTTGTTGAGGATTTTTGCATCTATGTTCATCAGAGTTCTCTTTTGCTATAGTGTCTGTACCTGGTTTTGGTATCAGGGTAATGCTGGCCTCATTGAATGAATTTGGAAGCTTTCTTTCCTCTTCTATTTTTTAGCTTAAGAAGAATAAATATTAACTTTTCTTTAAACATTTGATAGAATTCACCTGTGAGCCATCTGATCCTGCACTTTTGTTTATTGTGAGTTTTTTTATTACTGATTCAATTTCTTTGCTGGTAATTGCTCTGTTCAAATTTTCTATTTCTTCCTGTTTCAGTTTTGGGAGGTTATATGTTTCTAGGAATTTACCCATTTCTTCTAGGTTGTCCAATTTGTTGGCATAGTTTTTCATGATATTCTCTTAGAATTGTTTGTATTTCTATGGTGTTTGTTATTTCTCCTCTCTCATTTGTAATGTTATTTGCTTGGGTCCTTTTTCTTTTTATCTTGATAAGTCTAGCTAGGAGTGTATCAATTTCACTGATTTTTTTCAAAGAAACAGCTCCGGGTTTCATTGATGTGTTCCATTGTTTTTGTTGTTGTTGTTTGTTTCTATATCATTTATTTCTGTTATAATTTTTATTATTTCCTGTCTTCTGCTGGATTTAGGCTTCGTTTGTTGTTTTTTTTACTAGCTCCTTTAGGTAAAGGTTAGGTTGCTTATTTGAGATTTTTCTTCCTTCTTGAGTTAGACCTGTATTGCTATGAACTTCCTTCTTAGAACCACTTTTGCTGTATCCCAAAGATTTTGATGTATTTTGTGTTTTCATTTTCATTTGTTTCCATGTACTCTTTAATTATTTTTTTATTTCCTGCTTAACCCATTAACCCATCTAACCTCCATGTATTTATGTTTTTTGCAGATTTTTTCTTATAGTTGACTTCTAGTATTGTGGCCAGAGAAGATGCATGGTATGACTTCGATCTTCTTGAATTGGTTGAGGCCTCTTTTTGGCCTAATATGTGATCTGTTCTGGAGAATGCTCCATATGTACTTGAGAAGAATATGCATTCTGCTGTTTTAGGATGGAATTTTCTGAATATACCTGCTAAATCCATCTGTCATTTAAAGCCACTGTTTCCTTGTTGATTTTATATTATTATGATCTATCCATTGATGTAAGTGGGGTGTAAAAGTGCTCTACTATTATTGTATTACCATTGATTACTTCCTTTATGTTTGTTATTAACTATTTTATGTATTTGGGTGCTCCCATGTTGGATGCATAAATATTTACAATTGTTATATCTTCTTGTTGGATTGTCCCCTTAATGATTATATAGTGTTCTTCTTTGTCTCTTGTTACAGTCTTTGTTTTACAGTCTAGTTCATCCAATATAAGTATTGCTGGTCTGGCTTTCTTTTGACATCCATTTGCATGATAAATGTTTCTCCATCCCCTCACTTTCAGTCTGCAGATGTCTTTAGCTTTAAAGTAGTCTTTTGTAGTCAACATATATGGGTCTTGTTTTTTAATCCATTCTGACACCCTGTGTCTTTTGATTGGAGCATTTAATCCATTTACATGCCAAGCAATTATTAATAGATATGTATTCATTGGTATTTTACTCCTTGTTTTGTGGTTGTTTCTGGACATTTTCTCAAGTCCTTTGTTGTCTCTTTCATGGTTTGCTGGTTTTCTTCAGTGATATATTTGGATTCTTTTCTCTTTATTCTTTGCATGTTTATTAGTGGTTTTTGATTTTTGGTTACCATTAGGTTTGTATAATACATCTTCTGCATATAGCAGTCTGTATTAAGTTGATGGCTAAGTTTGAAACCAATCTTTTCTCCTCTCTTCCTCATGTTTTAGGTATATGTTATTATGTTTTATATCCTTTTTGTGTGAATTCCTTGACTGATTTTTTACAGAAGTATTAATTTTTACTGCTTTTATGTTTCCTACCTTTATACCATCACTTTTGGTCTCTCCTTTCCACTTAAAGAGCCCCCTTCAATATTTCTTGCAGAGTTGGTTTAGCAGTCAAGAACTCATTTCATTTTTGCTTGTCTGGGAAACTCTTTATCTCCCCTTCTATTCTGAATGATAGCCTTGCTCAATAAAGTATTCTTGGCTGCAGATTTTTCCCTTTCAGCACTTTGAATATTTCATGCCACTCCTTTCTGGCTTGCAAAGTTTCTGTTGAAAAATATCTTGCCAGCCTTATGGGTTTTCTTTTGTAAGTTACTGACTTTTTAAAAAAATTATGCTCAATTATCCAACATATAGTACCTCATTAGTTTTTGATGTAGTGTTCAGTGATTCATTAGTTGTGTATAACACTCAGTGCTCATCACAACACATGCCCTCCTTAATGCCCATTGCCCGGTTACCCCATCCCCCACCCCCCTCCCTTCTGTAACCCTCAGTTTGTTTCCCAGAGTCCAGAGTCTCTCATGGTTTTCTCCCTCTCCGATTTCTTCCCATCCAGTTTTCCCTCCCTTCCCCTATGGTCCACTGTGCTATTCCTTATGTTCCACATGTGAGTGAAACTATACAATGATTGTCTTTCTCTGCTTGACTTATTTCAGTTAGCATAATCCCCTCCAGTTCCATCCATGTTGATGCAAATGGTAAGTATTCATCCTTTCTGATGGCTGAGTAGTATTCTATTGTATATATGAACCACATCTTCTTTATCCATTCATCTGTTGAAGGACATCTAGGCTCTTTCCATAGTTTAGTTATTGTGGACATTGTTGCTATGAACATTGGGGTACATTTGCCCCTTCTTTTCACTATATCTGTATCTTTGGGGTAAATACCTAGTAGTGCAATTGCTGAGTTGGGTCATAGGGTAACTCTATTTTTAATGTCTTGAGGAGCCTCCATACTGTTTTCCAGAGTGGCTGTACCAGCTTGCATTCCCACCAACAGTGTAAGAGGGTTCCCCTTTCTCCACATCCTTGCCAACATTTGTTGTTAACTGTCTTGTTAATTTTTGCCATTCTACCTGGTGCAGGGTGGTATCTCATTGTGGTTTTGGTTTGTATTTCACTGACTTCTTTTGTCTTACTGCTATTAACAATTTTTTTTATGACTATATTTTGCAAATTTAATTATGGTATGGCTTGGTGTGGGTCTGCTTTTGTTGATTTTGATGGGAGTTCTCTGTGCCTTCCTGACCTGGATGTCTGTTTCCTACCCCAGATTAGGGAAGTTTTCAACTATTATTTCTTCAAATAAATTTTCTGCCTGCTTTTCTCTCTCTCTTCTCCTGGGACTCCTATTATATGAATGTTACTACTTTTGATGGAGTCACTGAGTTCCCTAAGTCTGTTCTCATTTTGCATAATTCTTCTTTCTCTCTTTTGTTCAGCTTCATAGCTTTCCATTACTTCATCTTTTAGGTCATTAATTCATTTCCTCTGCTTCTTCCAGTCTGCTGTTCATTACACCGTTTCTTTCTAATCTCGTTTGTTGCACTCTTTACCTCTGATTCTTTTTTAATTCTTTTGTCTCTGTGGTAAGGGTCTCGCTGATATCTTTCATGCTTTTCTCAAGTCCAATGAGTATCCTTATGATTGTTTTTTTATATTGTCCATCAGACATATTACTTGTATCTGTTTCACTTAGATCTCTGGCTGTGGCCTTATCTTCTTCTTTCATTTGGGATAAATTCCTCTGTCTTCTCATTTTGTTTAAGTCTCTGCCTGATTCTCTGTGTTAGAAAAGCCAGTTATGTCTGCTGCTCTTGAAAGTAATGGCCTTATGAAGAAGAGGTCATGTAGTGCCAGGGCCTTGCACTTCAGGGAGTGTCTTTGTGTGTGCAGTGTGCTTTCTGGTAGTGTGTTCTGGGGTCCATCCTTCAGGTCGGCCATCTGCAGAAACTCTACTTGCCTGCTTTGGGCAGTGTTTGGTCTCTGGTCTGATTATGTTGAGTTTTAACTAGGTGAGCCCTGGTCTGCTTATGAAATGAGACCTGTTACTACCTCCACCAGAACTGAGGCCCTGTAAAACTCTGTGATTGGGAGACATGGTGTAGGCAGGGGTTTGTGCTTGTCTTCTGGTGGAGGGGCCTGCTATGCGGGACTGAGGTAGGCATGAATGTAAAGGGCCATTCTACCAGAGTGAAGGGGGTGGGGCTTAGTGTAAACAAGTTAGGTAGCCAGTGTCTGTGCTGTGCTGCTTCCCACAGGTGGCTGTGTTTATGCTGAGGAGTGTGGGAGGAAATGGTGCCATCCAGCTCCTTTGTTCCTGGAGACGGCTTTCCCTAAATGCTGACTCTCAGGGGCATGCTGTGAGAAGAACAAATAATCTCCCCACTGTGTGCTTTAGGGGCTCTTCAGATCACTCTTTCATCACTGAATGTCCCACAGGCTGTTTTCCTGTCTTGTCTCTAAGAGCAGCACAGTACCCTGTAGGCTCTATCCCAGCCAAGCCTCCTGACCTTTAAAACTGCAGGCTATAAGCCCTGCTGGTTGCAAGAACTCATGAAATTCAGCTCCACTCATTTTCCAAGCCAAAGGCTATGGGTAAAAGTTCTTGTGTGTCCCCTTGTGTTCATCTCTCTTTCACCTTTCTCTATGACCATGGCTCCCTCCCCTCCTCAGCAACCAGGATCCGTTTCTCCCCTCAACCACATCTCTTCACTCCCTCCCTTCTTTGATGTGGCTGGCCTCTTCTCTCCCTTAGTTGTGGAGTTTGTTCTGTCAGTCTTCATGTTGATTTCTGGGGTATTTAGAATGATTTGATAGTTATCTAGTTGTATTTGTGGGATGAGGAAAGCCTAGGGCCCTCCTACTCCACTGTTATCTTCCTGTCTCTTTGCTGTTATTTCTTCAAATAAAATTTCTGCCCCATTTTCTCTCTCTTCCTGCGGGATCCCTATAATGTGAGTGTTATTATGCTTGATTGAGTTGCTGACTTCCCTAAGTCTAATCTCAGTTTGCATAATTTTTTTTCTTACCTGCTCAGCTTGATTACTTTCCATTACTCTGTCCTCCATATCACCGATTTGTTCTTCTGCTTCCTCTAGTTTGCTATTTATTCCATCTAGTATGGTTTTAATTTTGTTTATTGTGTTCTTCCTCTCTGATTGGTTCTTTTTTATCTCTTTGTTAAGGGTCTCATTGGTGTCCTCTCTCTTTTCTCAAGTTCAATGAGTATCTTTATGAATCATTATTTATATTGTCTGTCAGGCATATTACTTGTTTCTGTTTTGCTTAGGTCTCTTGCTGTGATTTTGTCCTGTTCTTTCATTTGTGACATATTCCTCTGTCTCCTCATTTTGTCTAACTCTATGTTTCTCTGTGTTAGGAAATTCAGCTGTGTCTCCTGCCCTTGAAAGTAGTGACCTTATGAAAAGAAGTCCTATAGTGCCCTGCATTTGTAATGTCTCCTGTTTGCCAGGCACTGGCATTTCAGGGGTGTCTCCTGTGTGTATTGCATGCAGTGTGTTGTTGTGGCTAAGCCACTTTTGCCTTCAGTCTAGTCATCTGCTGTGGCTCTCTTGCCTGTTGTTGGCAGTGTTTGGTCCTTTTATGGTTAGTGGACCAGTCTGGAGCTGCACTGGGTTTTATTTGAGTCAGAGCAGGGGTTGTCCAGAAATGCAGTAGCACCAAACTGCCAGGTGCTTTCTGTGCTCTCTCCTGTGTAGCTTTTGTTGGTAGGCTAGGCCTGCAATCAGACCAGCTGTCTGCCCCAACCTGCTCCAGGGCTGCCTTCTGACTGATGTATGTGGTTATCTTTCCCTCTTCCCAGGGCAGGACTCACTTTGGAGAGGTGCTGGCCCCTGTTGGGCTGCTTGCACACTGTCAGGCTTATGGCCCAGGTTTGAATGGGCTCTAGTCAAGAGAGTATTGGAGGGGGCAGATCTGCAATGTGCATGGGGTAGGTGAGTCGGTGGTGTGATGTTAGCAAGGTTTATGTGCCTCAAGTCCTCTGTGGAAGGGGCCCTGCAGCACCAGGACTGAGGCAGGCCTGTCTGGAAGGGGCAGATCCACAGAAGCCAGCAGGAGGGGGGTAGAAGTGGGGGAGGCTGTGAGGGGGTAGGGCACAGTGTAAGCAAGTTAAGTAGTGAATGGTGGCACTGCACTGTTTCCTGCAGATGGCCCTGTGTTTATGCTGGGGGAGCGAGGAGGGAAATTGTGCCCACCAGCTCCTTTTTTCCTGAAGGAATCTCCCAGTGATCTCTGTCCCTCTGGGATACAGTCTGAGATTAGTAAATAACTCTCCCTTCCATATGCCCCAGGCATTTTTCCAGTTTCTTCTTTTATATTGTATGTCCATAGGTTATTTATTGTGCTCTCTCTTT
>NW_027689829.1:0-361 GCF_054177405.1 Leptonychotes weddellii | reverse complement strand
CTCCCAATCGGCCCCAGAGGAGCCGAGAGCTTGGGGCCCCACTCCTCAGTGAGCCCTCAGAGAAAAGCAGTCAATAACTCCTGTCTCCCTGGTCTCCGGCCGCACTCCCTGCTCACCTGGGTTGTGACCAGCATTTCTATCTCTGGCACATGACCCCGTTTGGAGTCTCCAAACCCAGCAGATCCCTGTGGTGCGCTCCTGTGCTGCTCCTCCCAGAGGAGGAAGGAGAGTCTCCTTGGATCTGCCACTTGTTGGGTCCCTGCTGGAAGAGCAGTGGCCCAACTGTGCTGCAGATCATGGTTTATGGCAACCCACTCCTTGGCTCTGTCTCTGCAGCCAGCTTCCCCACTCTGATATCTGG
>NW_027689828.1:0-361 GCF_054177405.1 Leptonychotes weddellii | reverse complement strand
CTGAGAAACAAACTGAGGGTTCTAGAGGGGAGGGGGGTGGGGGTATGGGTTAGCCTGGTGATGGGTATTAAAGAGGGCACATATTGAATGGAGCACTTGGTGTTATACACAACAGTGAATCATGGAACACTACATCAAAAGCTAATGATGTAATGTATGGTGATTAACATAACAATAAAATTAAATTAAAAAAAGTACAAGAATAATTGTCAGGTAATTCTTTCAAACATTGTTGTATCTTCAACTTGTGTACAGTGGCTTCGCTCACTGCCCTTTTACTCTTGCCCAATGCCTATATTGAGGCCATGCTCCAAGCTTTGAGGTATTCTAAAAATAGATCCAACTTCACTAAGTATTAAAT
>NW_027689827.1:0-361 GCF_054177405.1 Leptonychotes weddellii | reverse complement strand
AACAATATGCATCAAGAGAAAATCACAGAAAAAATTCCATTTCATTATAAAAAGATAAAGCCACACAAACTTTCAGTCTGTACATACTTAAGTAGTACCATCACACCCACACAACCAAACCTGAAATTTCTTTTTTTTTTAAGGGAAGAATCATGTATTTGAAAAAAAAAAAAAAAAAAAGGATTTTATTTATGTATTTGGGTGTGGGGGAGGAGCAGAGAGACAGGGACAAGTAGACTCCACACTGAGCACGGAGCCCAATATGGGGCTCAATCTCACGACCTGAGCCGAAATCAAGAGTCAGACACTGGGGGCACCTGGGTGGCTCAGTCATTAAACATCTGCCTTCGGCTCGGGTCAT
>NW_027689826.1:0-361 GCF_054177405.1 Leptonychotes weddellii | reverse complement strand
GTGGTGGCCTTGGCGTCGGTGTCGTCGCTCTTCCTGTTGTCGGTGCTGGGCTTCGTGGCGGTGCGGCTGGGCAGGAGGAGCCGGGCGGCGTCGGGGGGCGGCTGCTCGGTGCCCGAGGGCCCCTTTGCGGGCCACCTGGTGGACGTCAGCGGCGCGGGGACCCTGTCGCACAGCTACCAGTACGAGGTGTGTCTGACGGAAGGATCTGGGACCAGAGAGTTCAAGTTCCTTAAACCGGCGATCCCCAACCTCCCTCACCCGGAACGTAAAATGGAGGAAAGCCACACTTTTATGAATGGCTTTGAGTTCATTTAGGGATTTGATTATTGTGCAGAACTTTTATAATGAGCGCTATTTCTTT
>NW_027689825.1:0-361 GCF_054177405.1 Leptonychotes weddellii | reverse complement strand
GCTAGTGAGCGGCTGCAGTGATCTGTGCATCAGTCACCCCTGTGTGGTGACTTTAATCCAGGTTGGCCATGGGACATGTTTTAACCAATACAGGATAGGATAGTCAATGCAGCATTGATACAACATGGCGGCACCCAGCCTAAGCTTAAGAAAGCTTATAGCGCCTGCTCTGTACTCTCGGGAGCCCTGCGCTGCCATGGAAAGGGTCCAACTATCCTGCTGAAGAAACCACCCAGAGAAGGGGAGGCTTCGATGGCACGTGAAGAGAAGAGCCCAGTCAAGCCAGTGTCCCGGCTGAGCCTGGAGCCCAGCCGACCTACCACTGAAGACTGTCAGCAAAGCCAGAAGAAGACTCGCCCAG
>NW_027689824.1:0-361 GCF_054177405.1 Leptonychotes weddellii | reverse complement strand
AGTGTTTGAATACCATTATGAATTATATTACAGTAGTAATTTGAACATCGCTGTCACTTTCTGTCTCCAACTGATTCAAAGGCTTAGCATCCTGGGGAGAACTGTAGAGAATGTTCCTTTCCACTCAACACCACACCTCCTTACCAGGGGCCCAGGGCGGACCCTCTCAGAGGCTTTCATTAAAAAAAAAAAAAAAAAAAAATCCCATTTATTTTATTTTATTTTATTTTATTTTTTATTTATTTTTATTTTTTTAAAGATTTTATTTATTTATTTGACAGAGAGAGACACAGCGAGAGAGGGAACACAAGCAGGGGGAGCGAGAGAAGGAGAAGAAGGCTCCCTGCGGAGCAGGGAGCCC
>NW_027689823.1:0-361 GCF_054177405.1 Leptonychotes weddellii | reverse complement strand
GGCTCGCCACTTCGTACCTCAAAACCAACCGCCTGCGATATTCTGCTTGTAGAGATCCAGATCTTCTTACATCTCAGGTTGGTGTCGTGGGTGCTCAGAGTGGTCTGGTAGATATCCAGCTCAATTCCGGGGACCAGCTGAAATAGGGTCCCCTACTCCTCTGCCATCTTTTCCATCCCCTTTGACGTATTCTTATATGGCTTTTGTTCAATATTATTTTTGAGATTCATCCATGTTGATGCACATAGTGAGGTTGGTTCATTCTCCTCCTCTGCAGTATGGCAATGTGTGGATATGCCACAGTATATCCATTTTAATGTTGGTCAGTAGGGTTATTTCTAGGGATTTTTCTCCTATTATG
>NW_027689822.1:0-361 GCF_054177405.1 Leptonychotes weddellii | reverse complement strand
AAAGCTTTTTATTTTCATGAAGTCCTAATAGTGCATTTTTGCTTTTGTTTCACCTTGTCTTTGGAGACGGTGTCTTGAAAGAAGTTGCTGTGGCCAATATCGAAGAGGTTGCTGCCTGTGTTCTCCTCTAGGATTTTGAAGGATTCCTATCTCCCATTTAGGTCTTTCATCCATTTTGAGTCTATTTTTGTGTGTGGTGTAAGGAAATGGTCCAGTGTCATTCTTCTGCATGTGGCTGTCCAATTTTCCCAACACCATTTATTGAAGAGACTGTCTTTTTTCCATTGGATATTCTTTCCTGGTTTGTCGAAGATTAGCTGACCATAGAGTTGAGGGTCCATTTCTGGACTTTCCTGTTCCA
>NW_027689821.1:0-361 GCF_054177405.1 Leptonychotes weddellii | reverse complement strand
TAATATTCCATTTTCTCTCCTGTAAAGACTATCTAATAAAGTCTCCTTGTATTATTTTTGTGTGTGTGGATGCTCTAGTGATTACAATATTCATCTGTAGCTTACCAGTCACTCCAAATTGTTATTCAAGTATATTTCATGAAGAGTGTATTTTACAAAAATATATATATATATAAATCTTTTATCCTCTTTTAAGTCCTCTGTGCTATTTTTGTCATATATTTTACTTCTATATAAGTTATAAGCCCCATAATACCTTATTATTTTTTAAGCAGCTAATTATCTTATAAAGTAAATAATACAAGGTAAAAATAGACTTTTGCCATATTTACACATTTTTTTTTTTACCATTTCCAGATCT
>NW_027689820.1:0-361 GCF_054177405.1 Leptonychotes weddellii | reverse complement strand
AGAGAGAATGAGAGAGAGAGAGAGCACATGAGAGGGGGGAGGGTCAGAGGGAGAAGCAGGCTCCCTGCCGAGCAGGGAGCCCGATGCGGGACTCGATCCAGGGACTCCAGGATCATGACCTGAGCCGAAGGCAGTCGCTTAACCAACTGAGCCACCCAGGCGCCCTAACGTGAAAGAATTTTAAGGTGAAAGAATTCAGTTTCTCACCACTAAATCTGTAGTTACCTGTAGTTTTTTATAGATGTACTTTATCAAGTTGAAAAAGCCCCCCTCCAATCCTTGTTTATTGAGTGTTTTTATCCTGAATAAGTGCTAGATTTTGTCAAATGTTTTTTCTCTGATAATTGATACAATCATGATT
>NW_027689819.1:0-6950 GCF_054177405.1 Leptonychotes weddellii | reverse complement strand
CTGTTTGACTTATTTCACTCAACATAATACCCTCCAGTTCCATCCACGTCGTTGCAAATGGCAAGATCTCATTCCTTTTGATGGCTGCATAATATTCCATTGTATATATATACCACATCTTCTTTATCCATTCATCTGTTGATGGACATCTTGGCTCTTTCCACAGTTTGGCTATTGTGGACATTGCTGCTATAAACATTGGGGTGCACATACCCCTTCGGATCCCTACTTTTGTATCTTTGGGGTAAATACCCAGTAGTGCAATTGCTGGATCATATGGTAGCTCTATTTTCAACTTTTTGAGGAACCTCCATACAGTTTTCCAGAGTGGCTGCACCAGCTTGCATTCCCTGGTGGCCATTTTTATTTCTTCTTTGAAGAAATGTTTATTTGACTTCTTTGCCCATTTTTAGTTTATTTATTTTGGTTTTTTGTTTTGCTATTGAGTTGTAGTAGATTCTTATATATTTTGGATATTAAACTCTTCCCAGATAGGTGGCTTGCAATTTTTTCTCCTATTCTGTAGGTCATCTTTTCACTTTGTTGATTGTTTTCTTTGTTGTGCAGAAGCTTTTTAGTTTGATGTAGTCCCACTTATCTATTTTTGGTTTTGTTGCCCGGGCTTTTGGTTTCAAATCCAAGAAATCATTGCCAAAACCAATGTCAAGAAACTTTTCTCCTATGTTTTCATTGAGGAGTTTTGCAGTTTCAAATCTTATGTTTGTCTTTAATCCGTTTTGAGTTAACTTTTGTGCATGATGTAAGAAAGGGGTCACATTTCATTCTTATGAATCTGGACATCTAATTTTCTCAGCACTATTTGTTGAAGAGACTATCCTTTCCCCATTGTGTATTCTTGGCACAGTTGACAGTATATGTGTGAGTTTATTTCTGGGCTCTCTATTTTGTTCCATTGGTCTATATATCTGTCTTAATCTCAGTATCATACTGTTTTAATCACTGTAGCTTTGTAGTATATTTTGAAATCAGGACGTGTGATGCCTCCAGCATTTGCGGGCCAATATTCATAATGAAACAGATGTAAAATTTCTCAACAAAATTCTAGCAAACCAAATTCAATAGCACAGTAGAAGGATCATACACCATGATCAAGTGGGATTTATCCCTGGAAGGTAGGGATGGCTCAACATATGCAAATCAATCAATGTGATAGACCACATTAACAGAATGAAGGGTAAAAATGATATTATCATCTCAATAGATGCAGAAAAAGCATTTGACAAAATTCATTACCCTTTCATGATAAGAAAACACTAAAAAATTAGGGATGGTAGGAATGTACTTCAGGGTAATAAAGGCCATATATGATAAGCCTACAGCTAACATCACACTTATTAAAAAACCTGAAAGCTTTTCCTGTAAGATCAGGAACAAGGCAAACAGTTCTACTCTTGTCACCTCTATTCAACACAGTACTGGAAATCCTAGCCAGAGCAATTAGGCAAGAAAAATAAATAAAAGGTATCTAAATCAGAAAAGAAGAACTAAAATTGTTCCTGTAGGCAGATGACATGATTTTATATATAGAACACCCTAAATACTTCACAAAAAACTGTTATAACTAATAAACAAATGCAACAAAATTGCATAATATATATTTTTAATATGTATTTTTAATACATGAAAATCAACATAAAATTAGTTTTAATAAATAATATACACTAAAAATGAACTATCTAAAAAGGAAATTAAGAAGACACTTCCTTTTACAGCAACATCAAAAGGATAAAATATTTAGAAATAAAAACTAAGGAAGTGAAAGACATACATTGAAAACTATAAAATATTGATGAAAGAAATTAAAGCAGACACAAATAAATGGAAAGACATCTTGTGTTCATGGATTGGAAGAATTAATATTGTTAAAATGTCTTTACTACTCAAAGCCATCTAGAGATTCAATGCAATGTCTATAAAAATTTCAATGGCATTTTTTACAGAAATAGAAAAACAATCCTATAATTCATATGGAACCACCAAGGACCCCAAATAGCCAAAGCAATCTTGAGGAAGAACACTAAACTTATATTAAAAAATAATAGGGGCACCTGGGTAGCTCAGTCATTAAGCGTCTGCCTTCGGCTCAGGTCCTGATCCCAGGGTTCTGGGATCGAGCCCCACATTGGGCTCCCTGCTCTGCGGGGAAGCCTGCTTCTCTCTCTCCTACTCCCCCTGCTTGTGTTCCCTCTCTCACTATGTCTCTCACTGTCAAATAAATAAATAAGATCTTTAAAAAAAAATAATATACCTTGACCAATAAGGCTTTATTCCAGCATTGTAAGAATAGTATCAAATTAGGATATATCTAATTAAAAATTTATCACATCTGTAGGTCAATGAAAAAAATATGTAATCATATGCCAAAAAGATATTTGCTCAAGTTCAACATCCAATCCTGCCAAACGTTTTGATTAAAATAGAAGTAGAGGGATCATTCATTACATTAGTGGTTTTTAAGCAGGGAAAATTTGCCACTCAGGAGATGTTTAACAATGTCTCGATACATTTTTGATTATCATGATTTGGGGTGTAGTCCTGTTAGTATCTAGTGAGTACAGGTCATGGATGCTATTAAACATCCTACAATGCACAGGACAGCCCCTCCCCCTCAACAAAGAATTATCCAGCTCAAAATATCAATATTGCCAAGATTGAGAAAACCTGGTTTACATGATAAAGATAATCTGTTTGAAAATGATAGCCTATACCATACTTAAAATGGAAAAGTTGGAGAAATTCTTGTGATAGTAACAAAACAAAGTCAAATAGTTAGGTTATTATAGTCAAAGTAATAAAAATAATTGGGAAATATATATTGGAATTGTCACATCAAAATTATTGATACTTTATGATGGTATAAAAAACCCCAAGAACATTATCTAAAATACTCTTTTTTTTTTAAAGATTTTATTTATTTACTTATCAGAGAGAGAGAGAGAGAGCACAAGCAGGGGGGAGCAGCAGGCAGAGGGAGAAGCAGGCTCCCTCCCGAGCAGGGAGCCTGATGCGGGACTCGATCCCAGGACCCTGAGATCATGACCCGAGCCAAAGGCAAAGGCCCAACCAACTGAGCCACCCAGGTGTCCCTTATCTAAAATACTCTTACACCATATAGAGGAGTTCATTAAGATGTCCAAGTATAAAAGAGATACATAGAAATCAATAGAAATCAATAGATGTCCTATATAGTAAACTAATAATAACAGAGATAAAAGGGAAAGAAAAATACTCTATTTATATAGAGAACACAAAATGAAATTATCTAAAAGAAGCCACACAACTTAAGTAGGCTAGACACATATGAAAGAAATAAAACTTTTCTGAGGCTCACGTAAAAAGACTTAAATACAGAGATCTCACCAAATTGATTTATAAATAGTTCTATTCTACTAAATTGCATTTTCTTGGGAATTTTACAGAATAAATCTAAAGTTAAAATGGATGACTTAATATGCTAGAGCAACCAATATTTACCTATCTGATAGCAAATTGATTTACAAAGCCACAATGGACAAAAGTGTGATCTGGCTCCAAAATAGTAAGTTAAATAAATGGAGAGAGACAGTGAGTCAAGAAATAAGCCTATCTGTGTTAAAAATTTGTGATGTGATTCAGGTGCCATTTTAAGTCAGAGGGGACACATTAAAGAGTGCACAGAGGAATTCATATTATTAAAAACATCTACCAAGATGATGTAACAATTGTGCACCTGTGTCCTTAAAAATGTAGCATTGGAAAATATGAAACAAAAACAAATAGAAAGACAAAGATAAAATGACAAGTCTGCAATTAAAGTAGGACAAATTTCACACTTTTTAAAAGAGGCGATTATTTTAAGTAGACAAAAACAATGACACACAGAGTTTAGATGACAGAATGAACACCTAGTACTAATAAGCTTACAGAAACCACTCAAATTGATAATATAGATGACAAAGGAAATCTCAGCAAATTATAAAATGTAGAGGTCTTATAGGCTTTATTCTCTGACCAAATGAGAAAATAACAACTAAAGGAGAGATGAAATAAGTCTCTATACTCATAAATATAAGAACACTTATAAAAAGTCCTATGTTAATAAGGAAATAAAAAGTGGAAATTACCAACTATTTAGATATAAGCAATGGAGCGTTAAGTATTAAAACCTGTGAAATGTGGCCAAAGCAGCCATCAGAGGAAAATTTATGGACTTAAATGCATAAATTAGAAAATGAAGGAAATTGAAATCAAATGGACCAAGCATAATCAGAATCCTAGAAAAAGAACAACAACAACAACAAAATAAAATCTCCACAAAGTAGAAGGAAATAATAAAGATAAAAACTGACATTAATAAAATAAACAAGAACAAAAAGTCATTAGTATTAATCAATAAAATCTCCTTCAAATTTTATTAAGAAGAAAGAGTATAAATAAACAGCATCATGAATGAGATAAGGAGATTTAATTATGGATACAGGGAATTAAATTTTATAAGATACTTTTATTAATAACTTTGGAAAAGTAGATGAAATGCATGATTTTATAAAAAAATAAATTACCAACATTAGCTCAAGAAGACATAGAAAATCTAAATATGCTAATTTCTATTGAAAAGATTTGAAAACTAGTTAAAGATATACTCTTTTACAGAAACATCAAATGCAGAGGATTTTACTATTTAGTTCTACCATATGTTCAGGAAATAGATAATTCTTATGTTATAAATTGGGAAGATACTCAGCTAATTCTATAAGCCTGGTGTATCTTTGATATTAAAATCCTAACAGAAGTCAATGTATTTAAAAAATTCTTTTATGATAACCAGCAGCCATCTCCCAATATTCCTGTGCATGAGAGGTGGAAGAAAACTTCCATTATCAAGGTAAAGATATTTTCTGCAAATCTATAGCCATGGTGAAATCATCAGTAATACTGTTCAAAACATAAGAAAAACAAGGATTCTTAACACTTCTATATTCAATTATCTATTAGCAGTCCTAGCCAATGCTATATAATAAGAAAAAATAAAAAAGCATGTGAATATTGGAAAGGAAGAGATAATAGTGCCCTTTTGGTTTTTTTGCAGTCAAGTTCCCTAGGAAGTACAAGATAATCAGTTGAGAAACCATTAGAACTAACAGAAAGTACTACAAAGTGGCCTAATATAAAATAAACATAAAAAAACTAATTGCTTTTATACACCAGTATAACAAAGTAATAGAAAACATTACCCAATTCTCATAGCAATGAAACCTATAAAACTAGATAATATAGAAATAAACATCAGATTATTAAAGTGAATAATAGAATGGAATAAATAGAAATATGTATATTATTTTTGTGCATGAGAATGCTTAATATTGTAAAGGCATATATTGTCCCCAAATTAATCTATAAATTCAATGCCCAACATTTTTACGGAACTTGTCAAGCTGATTATAAAATTCATTTGAAAGAATAAATGTGTGAGGGAGGCCAAGATGATGTAGAAAAAAATATAATAGGTGTACTTGCCTTATTAAATATCAAGACACACTCTAAAGCTATACTAATTAAAATGCAATGAGATCTGGGGCACCTGGATGGCTCAGTCAGTTAAGTGTCTGCCTTCAGCTCAGGTCACCATCTCAGGGTCCTGGGATTGAGCCCCGTGTTAGGCTCCATGCTCAGTGGGGAGTCTGCTTCTTCCTTTCCCTCTATGCCACCCCCCACTCATACTCTCTGTTTCTCAAGTAAGCAAATAAAATCTTTAAAAAAATGCAATGAGATCAGTGCCAAAGATTTAACTAAAAGAGTGGAATAAGAGTCCAGCAACAGATCCCTGTATATATGGATATTCTTTTGTGGAAAAATTGGCATTTCATAATAGTGAGAGGAAAGATAGACTATTTGATAAATTGTGTGAAAAAATTAGATACTACTTGGAAAAAATAAAATTATATTTTTAACAATACCTTATTCACTGAAATAAATTCCAGATACATTGAAGAGCTAAAGGTTATATAAAAACAAAATGTAGAAATGTACTGAAATTTAAAAAAGTACATAATATGTGAAGGAAAATATTGCAAGTTTGCACAGATAAAATTAAAGGCTCTTACATGATAAAAGTCACCATAAACAAATGAAAAACAGCATATGCTGGTGGAAAATATTTGCAACATTTGTAACAAAGGATTAATATCCAAAATAAATGTAAAAATTTACAAATCAATAAGAAAAGAATCATTAAACCAAAAAGAAAAATATAAAATACAAATAGATAATTCACAGAAGGGGAACTGAAAAGGAGAGTATAGAATGTTACTCGGTTTCACTAGTAATGAGGGACTTCCAAAATAATACACAAGGAGATATTATTTTTTGCCCATTATATTGAAAAAAGAATTGATATGATCAATTGTGGGGATAATATGAAGAACCAAATATTCTCATGCTTTGCTTGAGTATAAATTGGTCCAGATATTTTGAAGGGCAATTTGCAATATCTGTCGAAATTAAAAATGCACAGACCACACGACCAAGAAAAACCAAGAGAAACTCATAAAGATGTGTAGGGAATTGTAGTAAAGATGTTCATTGCAGTCTTGTCAGTGATGAAAGGCTGGAAACAACCAAAATATACATTGATAGAAGAGTTAAATAAATTGTGATAAATTATACTGTATAACAGTTTTAAAAAACTTGAGGTTGATTTATATAGATTAATATGGAAAGACAAGCAGAATATATGACATTTGAAAAAAATAGGATGCAGCTGAGTATGTATTGTATGATAGGAATCCCCCAAACCCTTTTTTAAAAATTTTTTATTGTTATGTTAATCACCATGCATTACATCATTAGTTTTTGGTGTAGTGTTCCGTGATTCATTGTTTGTGCATAACACCCAGTGCTCCATGCAGAACGTGCCCTCTTTAATACCCATCACCAGGCTAACCCATCCT
>NW_027689818.1:0-361 GCF_054177405.1 Leptonychotes weddellii | reverse complement strand
TCCCTCTCTCGCTGTGTCTCTGTCAAATAAATAAATAAAATCTTTAAAAAAAAAAAATACACATTCTTCAAGTGCACAGAGTATTCTCCAGAATAGATCACATATTAGGCCACAAAACAAATGTCAACAAATTTCAAAAAGATTGTTGTCATTCATGCGTCCTTTTTTTTTTTTTTAAGATTTTATTTATTTGACAGAGAGAGACACAGCGAGAGAGGGAACACAAGCAGGGGGAGTGGGAGAGGGAGAAGCAGGCTTCCCGCTGAGCAGGGAGCCCGACGTGGGGCTCGATCCCAGGACTCTGGGATCATGACCTGAGCTGAAGGCAGACGCTTAACGACTGAGCCACCCAGGTGCCCCT
>NW_027689817.1:0-361 GCF_054177405.1 Leptonychotes weddellii | reverse complement strand
GCACCAGATTCTCTCTCACAGCCCTCAGAAGGAAGCAGCCCTGTCAACACCTCCATTTCAGACTTTCAGACCCCAGAACCACAAGACAATACATCTCTGTTCTTAAAGTCACCCTACTGTGGTACTTTGTTACGGCAGCCCCAGGAATCGAATACGCTTACTGCCTTGGAGTCTCACATTTCTCAGCTGTCAGGGGGGAAAATGAGCAGTATCTCCCTGGGAAAGTTTCAGGGCCGGTTGAAGGAGATAATGCACTTACCACACCAAGCAGGGCCCAGTCAATAGCCGAGTTATTCTTAACATTATTCTGCAGGAAAAACTCCCCCAGGACTCTGCAGAAAAGCTACCAGTGGTTTTATCC
>NW_027689816.1:0-361 GCF_054177405.1 Leptonychotes weddellii | reverse complement strand
TGGCACTCCCTACTTAACTTGTTAACACTGTGATCTCGCCCCCACCTCCGTGCTTCAGTGGATCTGCCTCATCCGCCAGGCCTGATCAGTTCCAGCACTGCTGGTCCCCTACCCCAGAAAAACAGCACAAACCTTGCTAAAACCACTTCTCACACTCCCTGCCCCCACTTCCCCCAGTACTCTGTGAGTCCACCTTCGCCAGCCAGACTTGGATGAGTCTCAGCACTGCAGGTCCACTCTCACAGAGGACCTCAGCACAGACCTTTTTAACACTGTGTGCCCTACCCCCATGAAAGTTGTGGATATGTTCCCTCCAATAATCTCTTGGCCAGAGCCCTTCCAAATTGGAATCACAGGCCTG
>NW_027689815.1:0-361 GCF_054177405.1 Leptonychotes weddellii | reverse complement strand
TTATTTTAGATTGAGAGAGATGGAGAGAGAGTGCAAGCAGGGGGAGGCGCAGAGGGAGAAGGAGAGAGAACATCTCAAGCAGACTCCCCACTGACCATGAAGTCTGAGGCGGGGCTCAAACCCCAACCTCAAGATCATGACCTGAGCTGAAATTAAGAATTGGATGCTTGGGGCACCTGGGTGGCTTAGTCGGTTGAGCGGCTGCCTTCGGTCATGATCCCAGGGTCCTGGGATCAAGCCCCACATCGGGCTCCCTGCTCAGCGGAGAGCCTGCTTCTCCCTCTCCCTCTGCCTGCCTCTCTGCCTACTTGTGCTCTCTCTCCATCTCTCTGTCAAATAAATAAATAAAATTTAAAAAAAA
>NW_027689814.1:0-361 GCF_054177405.1 Leptonychotes weddellii | reverse complement strand
GACTCAGGTCATGATCACACGGTTGTAGGATGGAGCCCCATGTCAGGCTCTGTGCTCAGTGTGGAGTCAGCTTCAGATTCTCTCTCTGTCTCCCTCTCATTTACTCTCTCTCAAATAAATAAATGTTTTAAAAATATATATTTCTTGCATCCTGGTTCTGCATAAGATGTATATTAGCCTGCTTGGGCTACCGTAACAAGATACCCCAGAATGGTTGGCTTAAATAACAGATTTATTTTCTCATGGTTCTAGAGGCTGGAAGTCCAAGATCAAGGCGGTGGCAGGGTTGGTACCTTCTGAGGATTCTATCCTCAGCTTGTTGATTGCTGTCTTCCCGTGTCCTCACATGGCCCTTTCTCTG
>NW_027689813.1:0-361 GCF_054177405.1 Leptonychotes weddellii | reverse complement strand
TCTAATTTCTCTTTCTACAGTTACATTATTCGTGTATAAGAAAGCAACTGCTTTCTGTGCACTGATTTTTATCCTGCCACATTACTGAATTGCTGTATGAGTTCTAGTAATTTGGGGGTGGAGTCTTTTGGGTTTTCCACATAAAGTATCATGTCATCTGCGAAGAGAAAGAGTTTGACTTCTTTGCCGATTTGAATGCATTTTATTTCTTTTTGTTGTCTGATTGCTGAGGCTAGGACTTCTAGTATAATGTTGAACAACAGTGGCAAGAGTGGGCATCCCTGTTGTGTTCCTAATCTTAAGGGAAAAGCTTACAGGATCCCCTTTAATTTTTTTTTTCTGGGCTGGTTTATTGGTCACA
>NW_027689812.1:0-361 GCF_054177405.1 Leptonychotes weddellii | reverse complement strand
AAAAAGGAAAAAAAAAATACCACAAGTATTAAGAAGAACATATAAGTCACTAACCAGCTCAATATCTAAAGCAACTACTGTGAACGAACAATCTGAATTTCTTTCCAGCTTTGTTCTCTTCCTAGAGATACACAACCCTGTTTTGTGTGTTTCTGTGTAAACACACCTCATCTAATATATTGGTTCATTAGTGCTGAACTCACAGCCCAAAGCAGTATAACTCAGGTCTAAACAAGGTTTATCTAATGCACATACTTTCTCCATAAAGCACGTCATCACTTTCTTGTGCTAACACTGTAGAATACTTTAAGCACTACACTTGGGGGCTATTTTAAACAGCAAGTCACCAACAAAAAGCATA
>NW_027689811.1:0-361 GCF_054177405.1 Leptonychotes weddellii | reverse complement strand
GTGATTTGCCTATATTTTTTCTACTTAGGTAATATTCTTTTCCCAATGGATTTAAGGAACTGCTTCTGTTGATTATATAAAGCTTCTGTTGTATATGTTACAAATATTCCTCCTTAGTGTATCAGCAATAGGAGAAGAAACATGGTATATTCAAGGAATTGGAAAAAAAAAAAAAAGCAGGCCTGGTGTGGCTGATGCACAGGGATTAAAGGGAGTATGAGTGAAAAACTGTGAGAAATATAGAGACATGTAGGCTATGTAAAGGTTTTTAGTTTTTATCCTAAAGCAAGGAGAAGGCATTGGAATGTTTTAAGTTGGGGATGTGGGTGGGATGCAGTATGGAGAAAATGGTGGTGTTGTA
>NW_027689810.1:0-361 GCF_054177405.1 Leptonychotes weddellii | reverse complement strand
GCTCAGTTCAAAGCATTCACTTTAGTGCTTACTTTATACATGTGGAAATTGAGACTGGGGGAAATCGAATTATTATTCAAGGACACCCAGGTAGTATAAGTCATAACAAGTCTATCTGACTCCAAATCTCATATTCAATTTAATTCTTTTTTTTTTAATTAATTTTTTTTTTAAAGATTTTATTTATTTATTTGAGAGAGAGAATGAGAGACAGAGAGCATGAGAGGGAGGAGGGTCAGAGGGAGAAGCAGACTCCCTGCCGAGCAGAGAGCCTGATGCGGGACTCGATCCCGGGACTCCAGGATCATGACCTGAGCCGAAGGCAGTCGCTTAACCAACTGAGCCACCCAGGCGCCCCTTC
>NW_027689809.1:0-361 GCF_054177405.1 Leptonychotes weddellii | reverse complement strand
AACTGGAAATAACCAAATTATCAAATAAAGATTGATTAAATAAACAAGTATATCCATATAATGAAATACTACGTAGTCATTAAAAATGCTGTAGAAATGCCAACATGCTAACAGTACATTGTTTAGGTGATGAAAATAGGTTATTGGAAAGATAGGATACATTTGAAATATAAGGAGGGTGTGTGTGTGTGTGTGTGTGTGAAAGCAGTTGTGCATCTCCTATGTGATAAGATAGCACCCTGTTAACTCCCCTCCTGAAGTGTGTTGGGAGACTGTCCACTCCTGTGAGTTCCTGAGAGTCACATGGGAGCAGGGTCACCTCAGTCTTCTTTATCTAGTTTCACTGGCATTTCCCTTGTAC
>NW_027689808.1:0-6952 GCF_054177405.1 Leptonychotes weddellii | reverse complement strand
TTTGGATATGTATCTTGAAAGAAGTTGCTGTGGGCGATGTCAAAGAGGTTACTGCCTATGTTCTCCTCTAGGATTTTGATGGATTCCTGTCTCACATTGAGGTCTTTCATCCATTTTGAGTTTATCTTTGTGTAGGGTGTGTAGGGTGTTTCATTTGTTTCAAGATATTTTTTTATTTCTCTTTTGTTTGTTTCTTTGACCCATTGATTTTTCAGGAATATGTTATTTAATTTCCACATATTTGTGACTTTTTTCAGCTTTCCTCTTGTTGTTTTCTAGTTTCATACTGCAGTGGTCAGAAAAGATAGTTGGTATAATTTTAATCTTTTAAAATTTGTTAAGACTTGTTATGTGGCCTATCATCTGATTTATACTGGACAATGTTCTATGCATGCTTGAGAAGAATATGTAGTCTGCTACTATTGGATGGGATGTCCTACATATTTTTTTAAATAAATGTTTATATTAAATCTTATTAGCATTAACATATACTTTAATTCACATAAATAAATATTTTAATGACTTACTTTACAAGTGTACTACACTCTTTGATTTAGTATATACAGAAGCTTTTACAAAGAGGAGAGAGAAATCTCCAAACTTGTCATGTTATATATATGTTATGTACAGCTTTTTGTAAGTCATAAAATTTTTTTAAAGAGGAAGAAGGAACATTTTCTAAAGATTGGATTGTAATCTCTATAAATGGAATGAAGGTCACATTTTGCCATATATTTTTTAGTCAGGTTGCACCTCCAAACTTCCAACAAACAATATAACTTTATCAAGACTTGTATCTTTGTAAAACAGACATATGAATATTATTCCCTGGCAAGAATGGTTACTGAAAATATTTGAGTAGTTATGGGCATAGCTTCTAGTGTCTAGATTTGAATTTCAGCACTGTCTCTTTGTAGTTTTATGATATTGGGCAAATTACTTTGTTGCTTCATTTTTAATTTTGGGAAGAAACAAAAACAATTTACATATATTATAGTTGTATTTGTGGAGATTAGATGAGATAATTTAAAAATTGCTTGGAACTCTGCATAGTTCAATAACTGTGAGCTATTGCTTTTATGTAGCTGCGCCTGGTCAACCAAGGCATCCAGGAACTATCAGCAGTGGCCCAAATGAATAACATGAAGTAACACTGCTATGCTACAGATGAAAGTGGGTCCATGATTCTGCTTCTCCTGCATAAAAGTATGGGTGTAAAATTATTCATTCAGGATACTTCATAGTTCCCTAAACTCTTCTCATTCAGGTATAACTTCTTCAGCCCTCACCATGATACCATGTGTTTTCTTCTAGAATATCACATTATTTAGGTCCACGGAAAGAGTAGTTGCTGGCTTTATGCATGATGATCAGGTGGTGATCAGGAGATTCTAGAAATGTAAGATAAAGGCCTGTCTGTATCCTTGCTGTAATAAGTCAGAAGGTTATTAAAAATACCAATATTAGATGGCTTAACACAATAAAAGTTTATTATTCATGGCAAGGTAGGATGTAGGCAGGATAATGATCCCCAAAATAGGGACTCAGGGATATTACTGAGAAATAGAATTATTCCATAGTGATATTACAATATGCTACACTTTTTATCCACAAATGCTAACATCCAGGATATTTCCTGTATACTTACTAGAAGAAATTTGGGCCACAGTTAATGTTGACCATATAAAAGATCTTTTCATTAATTAGTGGAAAGTTTTGGGGAATATTAAATCTACCCTGTTCCCATTTCTTCATTCAAGCTAAATATTGGCTGTACAAAAACTAAAAATCTCTTACTTTTTGTTCTTCTCGCTATTTATGTTATCATTGACCTATGGAAAATAATATAGAACTATGAGAAGGATGGACTGGTAAAGCAGGATTTAGTTTCACAACTGATGCTATGGGCAAAATCAAACTCTAAACTTAATAATGAATTGAGTGTATTTACAAATCACTCATGTGTAAGTCTTGTTCTATTCACTAAATAACTTGCCATTTTACTTTTGATACATTTGGCAATTTTCTTTTTCTTTTTTGGAGGTAAGTGTAACTTTATTTTTTACAGTGTTATATTAGTTTAAGGTGTACAGTATAGTGATTCAATAGTTCCATACATCACTTGGTGCTAACCATGGCAAGTGAATTCCTTAATCCCCTATTTAACCCAAACCCTACACCCCTCCCCTCTGGTAACCGTCAGTTTGTTCTTTATAGTTCACAGTCTGTTTCCTGATCTCTCTCTCTTTTCCCCTTTGATCATTTGTTTTATTTCTTAAATTCCATATATGAGTGAAATCATAT
Organism: Leptonychotes weddellii; assembly: GCF_054177405.1. Taxonomy (NCBI): domain Eukaryota; kingdom Metazoa; phylum Chordata; class Mammalia; order Carnivora; family Phocidae; genus Leptonychotes; species Leptonychotes weddellii. The sequence continues at coordinate 4,648 of NW_027689808.1, read as the reverse complement.
GGTATTTGTCTTTTTCTGACTGATTTATTTTGCTTAGTATTATACTCTCTTGCTTCATCCATGTTTTTGTAAATGGCAAGATTTTCATTCCTTTTTATAGCTGAGTAATAGCTCATTGTATATATATATATATATATATATATATATATATATATATATACACACCACTTTTTTATCCATTCATCAATTGATGGATACTTGGGCTGCTTCCATATCTTGCCTACTGTAAATATGCTGCTATAAAGATTGGGGTGCATGTATCCCTTTGAATTAGTGTTTTTATATTCTTTGGGTAAAGACCTAGTACTGTGATTACTGGATTGTAGGGTTGTTCTATTTTTAACTTATTGAGGAGCCTCCATATTGTATTCCACAGTGGCTGCACCAATTTGTATTACCACTAACAGTGCACTAGTGTTCCTTTTTTTACACATTCTCACCCACATCTCTTGTTTCTTGTGTTGTTGATTTTAGCTATTCTGAGAGGTGTGGGGTGATATCTCTTTGTAGTTTTGATTTGTATTTCCCTGATGGTAAGGATGATGAACATATTTTTGTGTGTCTGTTAGCCATCTGGATGTCTTCTTTGGAGAAATGTCTGTTCATGTCCTCTTCCCAGTTTTTAATTGGATTATTTGTTTTTTGAGTGTTGACTTGTTTAATTTTATATATTTTGGATACTAACTCTATCAGATAGGTCATTCCCAAATATCTTCTCCCATTCTATAGGTTGCCTTTTAGTTTTGTTGATTGTTTCCTTGACTTTGAAGAAGATTTTTTTTTTTTTTTTTTAGTTTCAGTGCAGGATTTAGTGATTCAACACTTACATACAACACCCAGTGCTCATCACAGTGCACTTCTTAATCGCCATCACCTATTTAACCAATGTCCCTACCCAACTCCCCTCTGGTAGCCATCAGTTTATGCTCTCTAGTTTAGAGTCCGTTTCTTGGCTTGTCTCTCTCTTTCTTCTCTTTTTTCCCCTATTTTCATTTGTTTCTTAAATTCTGCAGATGACTGAAATCATATAGTATTTGTCTTTCTCTGACTGACTTATTTCACTTAGCATAAGACTCTCTAGCTCCATACATGTCATTGCAAATGGAAAGATTTCATTCCTTTTAGTCACTGAGAAATATTCCGTTGTGTGTATATATATATAAAATACCACATCATTTTCATGTGTTCATCAGTCGAGGGACATTTCGGCTCTTTCCATAATTTGGCTATTGCAGATAATGCTGCTATAAACATTGGGGTGTATGTATCCCTTAGAATTAGTATTTTTGTATTCTTTGGGTAAATACCTAGGAGTGCAATTGCTGAATCATAAGGTAGTTCTATTTTTAAATTTTTGAGGAACCTCCACACTGTTTTCCAGAGTGGCTGCACCAGTTTGCATTCCTACCAACAGTGCAGGAGGGTTCCCCCTTCTCCACATCCTTGCCAACACCTGTTGTTTCTTGTGTTGTTGATTTTAGCTATTCTGACAGGTGTGAGGTCATTTCTCATTGTAGTGTTGATTTGTATGTGCCTGATGGTAAGTAATGATGAGCATCTTTTCATATGTCTGTTCGCCATCTGTATGTCTTTGGAAAAATGTGTATCCATGTCCTCTGCCCATTTTTAATTAGATTATTTGCTTTTGGGGGGTTGAGCTTGATAAATTTTTGATATACTTTGAATACTGACCCTTTATCAGATATGTCATTTGCAGATATCTTCTCCCATTCCGTAGGGTGCCTTTAAGTTTTGTTGATTGTTTCCTTCACTGTGCAGAAGCTTTTTATTTTGATGAAGTCCCAATAGTTTATTTTTGCTTTTGTCTCCCTTGCCTCTGGAGAACTATCTAGTAAGTAATTGCTATGGACAGTATCAAAGAGGTTACTGCCTGTGTTCTCCTCTAGGATTTTTTTTTTTTTTTTTAGAAGGCTCCTAGGTTTGGACACCACACTAGCCAGCAGCTGAGGGGAGACACAGGCAGTGGGTGAGGACGGGGAGCATGTCTGAGGTGGCTGGATGGTTGGGCAGATAGGACATGGTGAGTGGCAAGGCAGAGACTGGCTTAGGCAACATGCATGGGTTTGGGTTGGGTCACTAGCTGGGTCGGCCTGCAGGTGCCCCCACCAGTGAAGTAAGGCATCCAGTGTAGGGGCGGGTAGGTTTGGGGCAGGCAGGCAGCAGCGCTCACTAGGGGCTGTGGTCCCGGTAGTTGTGGATGTTGACCGCAGCTGTGATGCGGCAGATAATGAGTGGGATCCCTCCCGCGATCAGATAGAACCGGAGCATGGGGCAGGGTGTGGGCGGGGCCGAGTCCCCTTCTTGTGGAGGGGGCGCTCTCCAGGTGAGCTCCTTGTGGAGGACTAGGGCCTTCACACCCAGCCAGAGTAGTGTGGACAACGAAGAGTAGTGCAGAGTGATGCCCACTGCCTGGCAGACCATGTGGTAGTTGGTGAGTGTGATGCCTCCTGCAAAGACGGCGGAGGTCATGGCCATGTGGAAGCACAGGTTCAGGAGCAAGTGCCAGCCCTTCCGGGATACATGGATGGAGCTGTGGTTGAGGATGTAGGTGTTGGTGTTCATGGTGGAGAAGAGGCAGAGCAGCAGCAGGGCCATGCAGGGGTTTACGACAGGATGCAGCCCTGCCCCAGAGCCCCCACCTTCCTGGGGAAGGCACTGAGCTCCATGAGCACGGCCACGTTGCCCAAGTGCCGGCAGTGCAGGGCTGACTGGAGTGGAGCTGGCAGCCCTCAGAGTTCCAATCCCCGGGGCCCCCCAGCCCGTGCTGGCTCCACCAAGGTGCCACAGGTTCAGCCCCCTCAGCCCAGTGCCAAAGCGAAATGGCCACTGGCTTGGTCAGGTTGCCCACACCACAGCCACTGGTTCCAGCAAAGATGATGGGGGTGGCCACAGCTAAGCCTGGTACTCCTTCCTCCCTTCTCTGGAAGGCTGTGCAGGTCAGCCCCAGGTAGCTGTGTGGCTTGATGAGGTAGGCCTCCAATGCCACCTTCGTTGAGTTCACAGAGATGTGCTGGGCGTGGGGGTTGAGGGCAGCCCCTCCCCCATGCGCTCCAGGGCACCCGCGATGCCACTGCAGGCCTTGTCCTCACGCTGGGCCAGCCACAGCGGGTGCTCGTCCACCAGCATCAGGTTGCTGGCCATGTCCACCATCACCTTCTCTAGGATTTTATGGATTCTTGTCTCCCATTTAAGTCTTTGATCCATTTTGAATTTATTTTTGTTTATGGCATAAGAAAGTGGTCCAGTTTTATTGTTTTGCATGTTGCTGTCCAGTTTCCCAACACCATATGTTGAAGAGACTGTCATTTTTCCCCACTGGATATTCTTCCCTGCTTTGTCAGAGATTAACTGGCCATATAGCTGTGGGTTCATTTCTGGATTTTCTATTCTGTTCTATTGCTCTATATGTCTATTTCTGTACTCTTTTGATTGCTACAGCTTTGTAATATACCTTGAAGTCGGAATTGTGATGCCTCCAGCTTTGCTTCTCTTTTTCAAAGTTGCTTTGGCTATTTGGGGTCTGCTGTGGTTCTATACAGATTTTAGGATTGCTTGTTTTAGCTCTGTGAAAAATACTGTTGATATTTTGGTAGGGATTGCATTAAATGTGTAGATTGCTTTGATTAGTAAAGACATTTTAACAAAATTTTTCTTCCAATCCATGAGCATGGAATGCCTTTCCATTTCTTTCCTGTTCAATTTTTTCATTAGTGTTTTATAATTTTCAGAGAACAGGTCTTTCACCTCTTTGGTTAGGTTTATTCCTAGGTATCTTATTGTTGGTGCAGTTATAAATGGGATACATTCCTTAATTTCTCTTTCTGCTGCATCACTATTGGTGTATAGAAAGGCAACAGATTTATGTATGTTTACTTTGTATGCTGAGATTTTACCTAATTTGTTTATCAGTTCTAGCGGTTTTTTTGGTGGGACCTTTCGGCTTTTCTATATATATACCATGTCAACTGCAAATAGAGAAAGTTTGACTTCTTTCTTGCCAGTTTGGGTGCCTTTTATTTATATTTGTTGTCTGATTTCTTTTTTTTTAAAGTTTTAATTTATTTTATTTATTTATTTGGCAGAGAGAGCAGGAGAGCACAAGCAGTGGGAGCGGCAGACGGAGAGGGAGAAACAGGCCCCCTGTCGAGCAGGGAGCCCGACGCGGGGCTCCATCCCAGGACGGTGGGGTCATGACCTGAGCCAAAGGCAGTCTCTTACCCAGCTGAGCCACCCAGGCGCCCCTTTGTTGTCTGATTTCTATGGCTAGCATTTCCAGTACTATTTTGACTAAAAGTGCTGAGAGTGGACAGCATTGTCTAGTGCCTAACCTTAGGGGTAAGGCTCTGTTTTTCCCCTTTAAGATGATGTGAGCTTTGCATTTTTCAAATATGGCCTTTATTATGTTGAAGTATGTTAACTCTAACCCTACTTTGTTGAGGCTTTTTATCATGAAAGGATGCTGTAGTTTGTCAAATATTTTTTCTGCATCTGTTGACATGATCATATGGTTCTTTTTTTTTTTAATTTTATTATGTTATGTTAGTCACTATACAATATATAATTGGTTTTTGATGTGGTGATCCACGATCCACTGTTTTCGTATAACACCCAGTGCTCCATGCAGTAC
>NW_027689807.1:0-361 GCF_054177405.1 Leptonychotes weddellii | reverse complement strand
CTTTCTGTTTTGTGAAATGTGACATTGAAATTTTGATGAGGGGTACATTAAATCTATAGGTTGCTTTGGGCACTATGGTCATTGTCACAATGTTAATTCTTCAGTCCATGAACACTGAATATCTTTCCATTTCTTGTGTCTTCTTCAATTTCTTTCATTGATGTTTTACAGTGGTTTGTGTGTGTGTGTGTGTGTGTGTGTGTACAGATCGTTCATCTACTTAACTAAACTTATTCATAAATATTTTATTATTTTTGATGCTAGTGTAAATGGGATTGTAAGAAACACATATAGATTAAAAATAAATGGATGAAGAAAAATATACCATGGTAATACTAATTAAAAGGAAGGAGTTGGAACT
>NW_027689806.1:0-361 GCF_054177405.1 Leptonychotes weddellii | reverse complement strand
GCTGCTCCTACCTGGCATGCGAGTGGCGGTCAGGGGGCTGGACAGGGCCATGCCGATCTCCGTCATCCCGTACCGCTCCAGCAGAGTGTGGCCTGTGATGTCCTGCCACTTCTCCAGCACAGGCAGGGGCAGGGCGGCCGATCCCGAAACCATCAACCTACCAGCACAACAGAGGTGGCCTTAGCTTCTCCGAGGCGGCATCCTCCCCGGCCGGACAACGAAAACCAGACACGCACGCGCTCTTCAGTCAACCAGCACCTCGAGCTCATGACAAAAATGCCAGTCGGGGGCTAGATTTTAACTCTGTTCTCTTAAAAAGAATTTGTTGGGTGCATCTTAGAGTAAAACACGTCTTCAAAAG
>NW_027689805.1:0-361 GCF_054177405.1 Leptonychotes weddellii | reverse complement strand
TCTCTCTGTTGGATAAATAAATAAAATCTTAAAAAAAAAAAGATATCACGGACATGAAAAGGATCATAAAGGAAAACTATGAACAATTCTATGCCCACAAATTTGATATCCTAGATAAAATGAACCAATACCTTGAAAGACACAATCTGCCAAAACTCACACAAGACTAAATCAACAATCTAAACAGGCCTATATCTAACTGAATCAATAATTAGTAAGAGCCAAGATGTCCATTGACAGATGAATGGATAAAGAAGATATGGTATATATATACAATGGAATATTATGCAGCCATCAAAAGGAATGAAATCTTGCTATTTGCAATGACATGGATGGAACTGGAGGGTATTGCCATTTGCAA
>NW_027689804.1:0-361 GCF_054177405.1 Leptonychotes weddellii | reverse complement strand
CAATCTCACAACCCTGAGATCATGACCTGAGCCAAAATCAAGAGTTGGACCCTTAACCGACTCTGCCACCCAGGCACCCCAATCTTAGACAAATCTTATGGTGGGAAGGGTTGGATTCACCGTGGTGCATCATGCTATGGACTATTAGGCACCCATCACTCTGACTATATGGGTGACCAGGAAAGATATCCATAATGGGTGTATTTTTTAAAAGTTGCAGTTCAATATGGAAGGCCTCATCTCATTTGTGTAAGCAAAAATATGCAGTTAATGTAAATGGTGGCCCTAGGAGTTGAGCAGTACACCACCTGAGCAGCTGTACATAGGCTTTTTTGTGGATTGACAGCTAAATAGGTAGATA
>NW_027689803.1:0-361 GCF_054177405.1 Leptonychotes weddellii | reverse complement strand
TTCAGTGGCCCAAATATTCTGTCATGTCCATATACAATCAAGACAAATGTATCAATTAAAAAGATTTCCCATGTTCTCTTTGAGTCTGTTTTTGAACTTTCTAACCCTACTCCATTAATCTATGTGTGGACTCTCTCCACAGTACCACACTCATGATTATTATAGATTTATACTATATCTTGAAGTGAGGTAGTGACTATTTTTAATTATCAAACTTCCAAGGAAAGGTTAATATGAAAAAACAAAGTTAAAAGAAATTCCTAAACTATAGTATCTTTTCTCTTGTGAGTTAAATTTAAGAGAAATGTGGGCAGTATGGACACACGTACCTTTAAATACCATTGTGGCACTGCTTAGTACA
>NW_027689802.1:0-361 GCF_054177405.1 Leptonychotes weddellii | reverse complement strand
TTCAGTGGCCCAAATATTCTGTCATGTCCATATACAATCAAGACAAATGTATCAATTAAAAAGATTTCCCATGTTCTCTTTGAGTCTGTTTTTGAACTTTCTAACCCTACTCCATTAATCTATGTGTGGACTCTCTCCACAGTACCACACTCATGATTATTGTAGATTTATACTATATCTTGAAGTGAGGTAGTGACTATTTTTAATTATCAAACTTCCAAGGAAAGGTTAATATGAAAAAACAAAGTTAAAAGAAATTCCTAAACTATAGTATCTTTTCTCTTGTGAGTTAAATTTAAGAGAAATGTGGGCAGTATGGACACACGTACCTTTAAATACCATTGTGGCACTGCTTAGTACA
>NW_027689801.1:0-361 GCF_054177405.1 Leptonychotes weddellii | reverse complement strand
AGCTGTCGATTTCCCAAGAGGCCCCTGGAGGCCGAGGGACCCCAGGGACAGGGACTTTGACTCATAGGTCTGAGCAAAAGAAGTTTGCCAGGTGAGAGTGGACAGAGAGAAGGCCCCACGGGGGCAAGATAAATGGGGACAGAAGCTGGGGTGCCCTGGGTGCCGAGACAGGGCCCTCGTGGGTGGCCCCTTCGTGCAGCTCTGGGGACAGGCTGCCCAGCACCCCAGGGTTCCCCACTGGGACCTGTGCAGGGTTCTCCCAGGCACTGCTGGCTTCTCAGAGGCTGGGGTCCAGTTGTGCCCAATGGCAGAGCCCTCCTGCCCAGAGCCCCTCTCAGCACAGAACCAGCAGCAGCTAAGA
>NW_027689800.1:0-361 GCF_054177405.1 Leptonychotes weddellii | reverse complement strand
AAAAATGCAAAACCCAGATTTAGTACTAGAATCTAATGAGAAGGTAGCTGGAGAAACTACATGACGACACAGACAATATGATACACAACCCCAGGGGGAGGATTCGGGGGGGCGGGCAGAGGCCACTGGTTTAGACTAAGAGCCTTTCAATGGACTGCTGAATAGACTGGATCTGCTGCTTCAGCTGTGAGCCTTCTTTGATGGTGACAGAACAGGCGATGACAGGCCTGGAAACCCCGCAGGCCCGCCCGAGGGCCTGCTTGGAGCGCACAAACACGTAGGGCACATTCTTATCCTCGCATAGCAGTGGAAGGTGCAGGATGATCTCCAGGGGCTCAGCGTCTGCAGCCATCACGATGAA
>NW_027689799.1:0-361 GCF_054177405.1 Leptonychotes weddellii | reverse complement strand
TGAGAGGGGGAGGATCAGAGGGAGAAGCAGACTCCCCACCGAGCAGGGAGCCTGATGCGGGACTCCATCTAGGGGCCCCAGGATCATGACCTGAGCCAAAGGCAGTCGCTTAACCAACTGAGCCACCCAGGTGCCCCTATTATGTGTTTTTCCTAAGCCTTGCTTTGGTGTCAGTAGTTATAATTTAACTCAGTCAAAGTAAGTCCTTTCACAAAAGACTAGTATAAGGTTGTACACTGATTTCATCATAGAGTGTCAACTCTACAGCTGTCGAAATCATTGTATTAAAAAGAATTCTGAGCCCTCACCAGACAGAATGCTCTGATGAACAACGTCTGTACTTGGACACAAGAGGGGGAAA
>NW_027689798.1:0-361 GCF_054177405.1 Leptonychotes weddellii | reverse complement strand
ACATTTGAACCCTAAGTCAGTTCTTCTCTCTGGATCTGGGGATATGTTTTTCTTTTCTTTTCTTTTCTTTTCTTTTTTCTCTTGCCTTCTTTTCTTTTCTTTTTTTTTTTTTTTTAGAGAGAGAAAGAGATAGAGTGCTCACACAGGGGGAGTGGCAGGGGGAAAGGGAGAGAGAGAATCTTAAGCTTGATCTCACAACCCTGAGATCATGTCCTGAGCTGAAATCAAGAGTTGGATGCTTCACCGACTGAGCAACCCTGGCGCCCCTGGGATATATTTTTCTACAGAATCCACAAGGATCTTATAGATAATAGTCTAGTTCAGCATTTCCAAAATCTGTACATTTTAAATCCTTTAGTTG
>NW_027689797.1:0-6953 GCF_054177405.1 Leptonychotes weddellii | reverse complement strand
AAATGCATGGTAGGGAATTCCTTGACTACACCCTGTTGGTGAGCTTTCTCTGGATAATGCATATAATTGGAATCATTTTTATAGACAAATATAGACATATTTGCGGTCTTTTGCATTTTGACTCCTTTCACTTAGCTTACTATTTTCAAGGTTCATCCATTGTATTTTTATTTATTTACTATGTATGTATGTATGTATGTATGTATGTATTTTACACTTTGCTGGCAATTCTTGGGAGTGGAGTTTGATGATGGTGGTTCTTTGGTGCCACCTTGTGGCAAAAGCCTGAACTGCTGCTTGAACACTAAGGAACGGGAAAATAGGAATGAAGGTCTGTGACACAACCCCACCACACAGAACTTTGTGGAGGTCAAAAAGGAAAGTGGGAAATTCCTCGACTAAACCATATTGGTGGGCTACCTCTAGACACTACATATAAGAGGAATCATACAATATGTGGTCTTACAATATGTGGTCTTCTGCATTTTTGTCTCCTTTCACTTAACTGAATATTTTCAAGGTACATCGTTATTATTTATTTTTATCTATGTATCTATTTATCTATTTATTTATTTTGTACTTATTTATTTATATATTATATAGCTTGCAAAGTATACTTGAGTGGAGTTTGATGATGTTGGGTCTCTTGCGCCACCTTGTGGCAAAAGCCTGAACAGCTGCTTGAACACTAAGGAACAGGAAAATGGGAGGGATGGTCTGTGACACAAACCCCCCAGATAGAACTATCTCATGTTAAAATGGAAAGTGGGGAATTCCTTGTCTAAACCATAATGTGGCACCAAAGAATCAAGATCATCAAACAATACTCTCAAGTATTGTCTGAAAGGTGTAAAGTAAATAAATAAATAAGTAAATTAATAAGTAAAGAAGTAAGTAAATAAATAAATAAAAGAATGAATGAATGAATAAATAAATATATAAATAAATAAATAATATACAATGGATGAATGAACCTTGAAAATAGTAAGGTAAGTGAAAGGAGTCAAAAATGCACAGAACACAAATATGTCTATATTTGTCTATAAAAAGGATTCCATTTATTGCCGTGTCTAGAAATAGCTCCCCAATATGCTTTAGTCAAGGAATTCCCCACTTTCCATTTTAACCTGAGAAAGTTCTCTCCGGTGTGTTTGTGTCACAGACCATCCCTCTCATTTTCGAATTCCACGTGTTCAAACAGGAGTTCTGGCTTTTTCCACAAGGTGGCGCCAAAGAACCACCATCTTCAAACTCCACTCTCAAGAATTGCCTGCAAGGTTTAAAATATATAAATAAATAAGTAAATAAATAAATAAGTGAATACATAAGTAAATAAGTATGTAAATAAATGAATCTATCAATCAATAAAAATACAATGGATGGACCTCGAAAATAGAAAATAAGTGAAAACAGTCCAAAATTCAACAGACCACAAATATGTCTATATTTGTCTATAAAGAGGATTCCATTTACATGTAGTGTCCAGAGAGAGCTCACTATAGGGTTTATTCACGGAATTCCGCACTTTCCATTTTAACCTCCAGAAACTTCTGTCTGGTGGGTTTGTGTCACAGACCATCCCTCCCATTTTTTTCCTGTTCCTTAGTGTTCAAGCAGCTGTTCAGGCTTTTCCACAAGGTGGCGCAAGAGACCCAACATCATCAAACTCCACTCGAGTATTTTTTGCAAGCTGTATAATACATAAATAAATAAGTATAAAATAAAAAAAATAGATACATAGATAAATAATAAATAATATCAATGTACCTTGAAAATATACAGTTAAGGGGCGCCTGGGTGGCTCAGTCGGTTAAGCGGCTGCCTTCGGCTCAGGTCATGATCCCAGGGTCTCCGGGATCGAGCCCCGCATTGGGCTCCCCGCTTGGCGGGGAGCCTGCCTCTCCCTCTCCCTCTGCCTGCCTCTCTGCCTACCTGTTCTCTCTATCTCTCTGTCAAATAAATAAATAAAATCTTTTAAAAAAAAAAAAGAAAGAAAGAAAATATACAGTTAAGCGAAAGGAGACAAAAATGCAGAAGACCACATATTGTAAGACCACATATTGTATGAGTCCTCTTATATGTAGTGTCTCAAGGTAGCCCACCAACATGGTTTAGTCGACGAATTCCCCACTTTCGTTTTTGACCTCCACAAAGTTCTGTGTGGTGGGGTTGTGTCACAGACCATCCTTCCCATTTTCCCGTTCCTTAGTGTTCAAGCAGCAGTTCAGGCTTTTGCCACAAGGTGGCACCAAAGAACCACCATCATCAAACTCCACTCCCAAGAATTGCCAGCAAAGTGTAAAATACATACATACATACATAGTAAATAAATAAAAATACAATGGATGAACCTTGAAAATAGTAAGCTAAGTGAAAGGAGTCAAAAATGCAAAAGACCGCAAATATGTCTATATTTGTCTATAAAAATGATTCCAATTATATGCATTATCCAGAGAAAGCTCACCAACAGGGTATAGTCAAGGAATTCCCTACCTTGCATTTCGACCTCCAGAAAGATTTATGTGGTGGGTTTGTGTCACAGGCCATCGCTTCCATTTTCCTGTTCCTTAGGGGTCAAGTAGTAGTTCAGGCTTTTGCCAGAAGGTGGCGCAAGAGACCCAACATCATCAAACTCCACTCTCAAGAATTGCCTGCAAAGTGTAAAATACATACATAGAAAAATATGTAAATACATAAGTAAATACATAAAACACAATGGATGAACCTTGAGAATAGTAAGCTAAGTGAAAGGAGTCAAAAATGCAATAGACTGCAAATATGTCTATATTTGTCTACAAAACTGACTCCAATTATATGTAGTATCAGAGAAAGTCCACCAATAGGGTTTAGTCAAGGAATTCCCCACTTTCCATTTTAACATGAGAAAGTCCTGTCTGGTGGGTTTGTGGCACAGACCATCCCTCCCATTTTCCCGTTCCTTAGTGTTCAAGCAGCAGTTCAGGCTTTTGCCACAGGGTGGCGCCAAAAACTATGATCATCAATCTCTCTCAAGTATTTTTTGCAAGTGTATAATATATAATTGGATAAGTAATAAATAAAGAAGTAAATTAAATGAATGAACCTGGAAAGTATTCAGCTAATGGAAAGGAGTCAAATGTGCAAAAGACAAAATATTGTATGATTCCACTTATATGTAGTGTCCAGAGAGAGCGCACCAAAATGCTTTAGTCAAGGAATTCCCCACTTTCCATTTTAACATGAGATAGTTCTGTTTGGTGGGTTTGTATCACAGACCATCCCTCCCATTTTCCTGTTCCTTAGTGTTCAAGCAGCTGTTCAGGCTTTTGCCACAAGGTGGCGCAAGAGACCCAACATCATCAAACTCCACTAGAGTATTTTTTGCAGGCTATATAATACATAAGTAAATAAGTACAAAATAAATAAATAAATAGATACATAGATACATAGATAAATAATAAATAATATCAATGTACTTTGAAAATATACAGTTAAGCGAAAGGAGACGGAAATGCAAAAGACCACAAATTGTAAGAGCACATATTGTGTGAGTCCTCTTATATGTAGTGTCTAGAGGTAGCCCACCAATATGGTTTAGTCAACGAATTCCCCACTTTCGTTTTTGACCTCCACAAAGTTCTGTGTGGTGGGGTTGTGTCACAGACCGTCCCTCCCATTTTCCTGTTCCATAGTGTTCAAGCAGCAGTTCAGGCTTTTGCCACAAGGTGGCGCCAAAGAACTATGATCATCAAACCCCACTCTCAAGTATTTTTTGCAAAGTGTATAATATATAAATAGATAAGTAATAAATTAATTAATTAATTAATTAATTAAACGGATGGACCTGGAAAGAATTCAGCTAATGGAAAGGAGTCAAAAATGCAAAAGACAAGATATTGTATGATTCCACTTATATGTAGTGTCCAGAGAGAGTGCACCAACATGCTTCAGTCAAGGAATTCCCCACTTTCCATTTTAACCTGAGAAAGTTCTGTCGGCTGGGTTTGTGTCACAGACCATCCCTCCCATTTTCCTGTTCCTAATGTTGAAGCAGCTGTTCAGGCTTTTGCCACAAGGTGGCACAAGAGACCCAACATCATCAAACTCCACTCAAGTATACTTTGCAAGCTGTATAATATATAAATAAATAAGTACAAAATAAATAAAGAGATAAAGAGATATATGGATAAATAATAAATAATATCAATGTACATTGAAAATATTCAGTTAAGTGAAAGGAGATAAAAATGCAGAAGACCACAAATTGTAAGACCACATATTGTATGATTCCTCTTATATGTAGTGTCTAGAGGTAGCCCACCAATATGGTTTAGTCGAGGAATTCTCCACTTTCCTTTTTGACCTCCACAAAGTTCTGTGTGGTGGGGTTGTGTTACAGACCATCCCTCCCATTTTCCCGTTCCTTAGTGTTCAAGCAGCAGTTCAGACTACTGCCACAAGGTGGTGCAAGAGACCCAACATCATCAAACACACTCAAGTATTTTTTGCAAGTTGTATAATACATAAGTAATATATATAAGTAAATAAGTACAAAATAAATAAATAGATAGAGAGAAAATAAATAATATCGATGTACTTTGGAAATATTGAGCTAAATGAAAGGAGACAAAAATGCAAAAGACCGCATATTGTATGATTCCTCTTATATGTAGTGTCTAGAGGTAGCCCACCAATATGGTTTAGTCGAGGAATTCCCCACTATCCTTTTTGACCTCCACAAAGTTCTGTGTGGTGGGGTTGTGTCACAGACTATCCCTCCCATTTTCCCGTTCCTTAGTATTCAAGCAGCAGTTCAGGCTTTTGCCACAAGGTGGCGCCAAAGAACCACGATCATCAATCTCCACTCAAGTATTTTTGCAAGGTTTATAATATATAAATGGATAAGTAATAAATAAATTAATTAATTAATTAAATGGATGAATGTGGAAAGAATTCAGCTAATGGAAAGGAGTCAAATGTGCAAAAGACAAGATATTCTATGATACCACTTATATGTAGTGTCCAGAGAGAGTGCACCAACATGCTTCAGTCAAGGAATTCCCCACTTTCCATTTTAACCTGAGAAAGTTCTGTCGGCTGGGTTTGTGTCACAGACCATCCCTCCCATTTTCCTGTTCCTTATGTTCAAGCAGCTGTTCATGCTTTTGCCACAAGGTGGCGCAAGAGACCCAACATCATCAAACTCCACTAGGGTATTTTTGGCAAGCTGTATAATATATAAATAAATAAGTACAAAATAAATAAATAAATAGATAGATAATAAATAATATTGATGTACCTTGAAAATATTGAGCTAAGTGAAAGGAGACAAAAATGCAAAACACTACATATTGCATGAGTCCTCTTATATGAGGTGTCTCGAGGTAGCCCACCAATATGGTTTAGTCGAGGAATTCCCCACTTTCGTTTTTGACCTTAACAAAGTTCTCTGTGGTGGGGTTGTGTCACAGACCATCCCTCCCTCCCATTTTCCCGTTCCTTAGTGTTCAAGCAGCAGTTCAGGCTTTTGCCACAAGGTGGCGCCAAAGAACCACGATCATCAATCTCCTCTCTCAAGTATTTTATGCAAGGTGTATAATACATAAATGGATAAGTAATAAATAAATTAATTAATTAAATGAATGAAGCTGGAAATTATTCAGCTAATGGAAAGGAGTCAAAAATGCAAAAGACAAGATATTGTATGATTCCACTTATATGTAGTGTCCAGAGAGAGTGCACCAACATGCTTTAGTCAAGGAATTCCCTACTTTCCATTTAACATGACATAGTTCTGTTGGCTGGGTTTGTGTCACAGACCATCTTTCCCATTTTCCTGTTCCTTAGTGTTCAAGCAGCTGTTCAGGCTTTTGCCACAAGGTGGCGCAAGAGACCCAACATCATCAAACTCCGCTAGAGTATTTTTTGCAAGCTGTATAATATATAAATAAATAAATACAAAATAAATAGATAGAGAGTTAAGAAATAATATTGATGTACCTTGAAAATACTGAGCTAAGTGAAAGGAAACAAAAATGCAAAACACCACATACCGTATGATTCCTCTTATATGTAGTGTCTAGAGGTAGCCCACCAATATGGTTTAGTCGAGGAATTCCCCACTTTCCTTTTTGACCTCCACAAAGTTCTGTGTGGTGAGGTTGTGTCACAGACCTTCATTCCTATTTTCCCGTTCCTTAGTGTTCAAGCAGCAGTTCAGGCTTTTGCCACAAGGTGGCGCCAAAGAACCACCATCATCAAACTCCACTCCCAAGAATTGCCAGCAAAGTGTAAAATACATACATACATACATACATAGTAAATAAATAAAAATACAATGGATGAACCTTGAAAATAGTAAGCTAAGTGAAAGGAGTCAAAAATGCAAAAGACCACAAATATGTCTATATTTGTCTATAAAAATGATTCCAATTATATGCATTATCCAGAGAAAGCTCACCAACAGGGTGTAGTCAAGGAATTCCCTACCTTGCATTTCGACCTCCAGAAAGATTTATGTGGTGGGTTTGTGTCACAGACCATCCCTTCCATTTTCCTGTCCCTTAGGGGTCAAGTAGCAGTTAAGACTTTTGCCACAAGGTGGCGCAAGAGATCCAACATCATCAAACTCCACTCTCAAGAATTGCCAGCAAAGTGTAAAATACATACATAGAAAAATATGTAAATACATAAGTAAATACATAAAACACAATGGATGAACCTTGAGAATAGTAAGCTAAGTGAAAGGAGTCAAAAATGCAGTAGACTGCAAATATGTCTATATTTGTCTACAAAACTGACTCCAATTATATGTAGTATCAGAGAAAGTTCACCAATAGGGTTTAGTCAAAGAATTCCCCACTTTCCATTTTAACATGAGAAAGTCCTGTCTGGTGGGTTTGTGGCACAGACCATCCCTCCCATTTTTTTCCTGTTCCTTAGTGTTCAAGCAGCAGTTCAGGCTTTTGCCACAA
>NW_027689796.1:0-361 GCF_054177405.1 Leptonychotes weddellii | reverse complement strand
TTTTTTTTTTTTTTTTTAAAGATTTTATTTATTTATTTGAGACAGAGAGAATGAGAGAGAGAGAGCACATGAGAGAGGGGAGGGTCAGAGGGAGAAGCAGGCTCCCTGCCGAGCAGGGAGCCCGATGCGGGACTCGATCCAGGGACTCCAGGATCATGACCGGAGCCGAAGGCAGTCGCTTAACCAACTGAGCCACCCAGGCGCCCCACGAATTGGTTTTGAACACTGAACCAACCTTGTATTTCTGGGATAAATCTCACATGACCATAATCTTTTTATTTCTTTTATATTTCCAGATTTGATTTGTTAATATTTTGCTATTTGAGGATTGTTGATATTGAGGATATTGAGAATATTTTTG
>NW_027689795.1:0-361 GCF_054177405.1 Leptonychotes weddellii | reverse complement strand
ATTTATTTTTATTATTATGTTATGTTAATCACCATACATTGCATCATTAGTTTTTGATGTAGTGTTCCATGATTCATTGTTTGCATATAACACCCAGTGCTCCATGCAGTACATGCCCTCTTTAATACCCATCACCAGGCTAACCCCCATCCCCCACCCCCCTCCCCTCTAGAACCCTCAGTTTGTTTCTCAGAGTCCACAGTCTCTCATGGTTCGTCTCCCCTCCAATTTCCCTCCCTTCATTCTTCCCTTCCTGCTATCTTCTTCTTCTTTTTTTTTTAACATATAATGTATTATTTATTTCAGAGGTACAGGTCTTACACAATTCACAGCGCTCACCATAGCACATACCCTCCCCAGT
>NW_027689794.1:0-361 GCF_054177405.1 Leptonychotes weddellii | reverse complement strand
CAAATAAATAAAATCTTAAAAAAAAAAAAAATCTGAACAGCAGGTCCTTGTGATTTTACACTCTAATGTTTCTTGCTCTTATTTTTACAGTTACATGCATACTTTATCTAGTTCAGCAAAACTTTCAGTGCATACCCCTAAAGAGAACAGAGAAAGTTACTAATTTTAAATCACTGAAATTACTCTAGCTAAAAAATATATTCTTTTAACAAAAGTAATTTGCTTAAGCCGTCTTCCCCTTTTCTCTCTAGAACGCATTTACGCTCCAACTGGTGTTTTTCCACTGACTTCTTTTGGATGAACCCCAAGTAAGTACATTGTTCCTCTGTTCTTGATGGTATTCTAAAAATCTGTATAAATC
>NW_027689793.1:0-361 GCF_054177405.1 Leptonychotes weddellii | reverse complement strand
GGTGATAAGATATTGAGAGTGGATAGATACTGAGGATGATCAGATGCCAAGGGTAGAGGGATTTTTGCTAAACTGACTCAGAATGACTTTAGCTAAAACTGGACTAAGTGGGCCAAGGACAGAGCTCAAGGTTGAGGCCTAGTTGAGAAGAGTGCTCAGAGGAGCCTGTCTCAGGTTGATGAGAATCTTTGTGAGTTACCTCTTCATTACCGTATATAAAATTTTATAGTGAGTGCTCCTCCCCAAATTAAAGTTGTTTTTGTAAGTTGAAATTTTAATTACCATAAAATTTTTACTTTCTGGTAATATTTACTCAACTCCTGAAAGAAAGCTATAATAAATGCAGTTATTGGTGACTAAA
>NW_027689792.1:0-361 GCF_054177405.1 Leptonychotes weddellii | reverse complement strand
TGGCACTCCCTACTTAACTTGTTAACACTGTGATCTCGCCCCCACCTCCGTGCTTCAGTGGATCTGCCTCATCCGCCAGGCCTGATCAGTTCCAGCACTGCTGGTCCCCTACCCCAGAAAAACAGCACAAACCTTGCTAAAACCACTTCTCACACTCCCTGACCCCACTTCCCCCAGTACTCTGTGAGTCCACCTTCGCCAGCCAGACTTGGATGAGTCTCAGCACTGCAGGTCCACTCTCACAGAGGACCTCAGCACAGACCTTTTTAACACTGTGTGCCCTACCCCCATGAAAGTTGTGGATATGTTCCCTCCAATAATCTCTTGGCCAGAGCCCTTCCAAATTGGAATCACAGGCCTG
>NW_027689791.1:0-361 GCF_054177405.1 Leptonychotes weddellii | reverse complement strand
GGTTCTAGAGGGGAGGGGGGTGGGAGGATGGGTTAGCCTGGTGGTGGGTATTGAGGAGGGCACATTCTGCATGGAGCACTGGGTGTTATGCACAAATAATGAATCATGGAACACTTCATCTAAAACTAATGATGTAATGTATGGGGATTAACATAAGAATTAAAAAAAAAAAAATACCTTTGGATTTCCACTCAAGGAATTTTTCTGTTTGAGTTCCACTAGATGCTTATGTCCATGTAGCTTAAAATTTAAACATATATTATTCAAATTGCTTAAGGTTTATAAATCTGCTACCTGGGAAGATAATGTAAAAGTCAGTAATGATGCATAAAAAAATACTTTACCCAGCTCTGCAGGAATG
>NW_027689790.1:0-361 GCF_054177405.1 Leptonychotes weddellii | reverse complement strand
CCTTCCAGAAAGTGGTCGCTTTTCTGATGAGAGAGTTGTTGCTCTTCTTTTCTTCAATCTCCTGTTGAGTTTGTAGGTGTTCAGAATGGTTTGATCCCTATCCAGCTGAATTCCTGAGAGGAGACGAAATCCAGGTCTCCTACTCCTCCGCCATCTTGCTCCGCCAATCTGGAAAGGCTTTCTTATTGCAGAGCCCACACTGTTTATGCCATATTAAAGCAATTTATAATCTTTTATAATATACATTTATAATCTTCTAATAGCGATTTCCTAAAAAATACTGTGCATCACTTTTTTTCTTCTTTCCTTCCTTCCTTTTTTCTGGTAAACAATCTACTTGCCACATTTTAATGAATAGATC
>NW_027689789.1:0-361 GCF_054177405.1 Leptonychotes weddellii | reverse complement strand
AGTTGTATGAATTCTTAATATATTTTGGACATTAACTCCTTATTGGATATACAATTTGCAAATATTTTCTCCCATTCAGTAGCTGGACTTTTCGTTTTGTTGATGGCTTCCTTTGCAGTGCAGAAGCTTTTTAGTTTGATGTGGTTCCTTTTATTTATTTATTTTTTTTCCCCCCTTGCCTTTGAAGTCAGATAAAAAATAACTTTGCTAGGACCAATGTCAGGGAGCTTACTGCCTATGTTTTCTAGGAATTTTACACTTTCAAGTATTACATTCAAGCCATTAATCAATTTTGAGTTAATTTTTGTATATACTGTAAGACATGGTCTAGTTTTCTTCTTTTGCACGTGGCTGTCCCCTT
>NW_027689788.1:0-361 GCF_054177405.1 Leptonychotes weddellii | reverse complement strand
GCCCGATGCGGGACTCGATCCAGGGACTCCAGGATCATGACCTGAGCCGAAGGCAGTCGCTTAACCAACTGAGCCACCCAGGCGCCCTGCCATTCTTCATTTTCTTTAGTATTTTTGAGTTCTAGCATTTTCTTAGTTTCCATCTCACTGCTTCCATTACTCATCTGTTGTTATATGTTGTCTACTTTTTCCATTAGAGCTTTGAACATCTTAATCAGTTAGGATTCCATACTCTCTGCTATATGAGTCAGGTTCTGATACTTGCTTCATTTTCCCAGACTGTGTGTGCGCCTTACTTTTTGTTGGAAAGCAGACAATGAAGGGTTGGGTAAAAGGGACTCATGCAGATAAGCTTTTAGTG
>NW_027689787.1:0-361 GCF_054177405.1 Leptonychotes weddellii | reverse complement strand
AAAAAGGAAAAAAAAAATACCACAAGTATTAAGAAGAACATATAAGTCACTAACCAGCTCAATATCTAAAGCAACTACTGTGAACGAACAATCTGAATTTCTTTCCAGCTTTGTTCTCTTCCTAGAGATACACAACCCTGTTTTGTGTGTTTCTGTGTAAAGACACCTCATCTAATATATTGGTTCATTAGTGCTGAACTCACAGCCCAAAGCAGTATAACTCAGGTCTAAACAAGGTTTATCTAATGCACATACTTTCTCCATAAAGCACGTCATCACTTTCTTGTGCTAACACTGTAGAATACTTTAAGCACTACACTTGGGGGCTATTTTAAACAGCAAGTCACCAACAAAAAGCATA
>NW_027689786.1:0-6953 GCF_054177405.1 Leptonychotes weddellii | reverse complement strand
CACGTTCTCCAGGAACACCTTGAGCACCCCGCGGGTCTCCTCGTAGATGAGGCCGGAGATGCGCTTGACGCCGCCGCGCCGGGCCAGCCGCCGGATGGCGGGCTTGGTGATGCCCTGGATGTTGTCGCGCAGCACCTTGCGGTGGCGCTTGGCGCCGCCCTTGCCCAGGCCCTTCCCGCCCTTGCCGCGGCCGGACATCTCCGGGAAGCCGGGGAAAGCAGAGAAGCGCAGCCCGGGCGCGCCGCTCCTTTTTATAGGTAACCTCTGCGGACCGGAGTGAAAACCGGCAGAGCTGTGGCGGGACGTCCCTCTGGGTTGGAGGAGGGGATCTGGAGCGGAACCGGCCGCTGCGGGGCCTCCCTTTTGTCCTCCGAGCGCTTTCTAGCCTCAAGACCTAAGGCTATTTTTTTCTCCTTTTCTTTCGTGTTTCCCATCCCATCCTCGTGAAACAACGCAACTTTAACACTGTAGAGGATAGATTTAAAAAAGCACAGAGAATAAACTGTGCTGTTTTTATCTGCACATATATGCATGCATTTTCTTTTTCTAACAGTATTTGCATAGACTACATACCATTTTGTAAAGGCTTTCTCCTTGTTATACGGGGGGAGGGGGGATATGCTCCAAACACTAACTTCCTAGAAGTAGAACAAGATGTGCTAATAAAATAGAGAATTTTAAGATCTTCCAGGTATATGGCTAAATTCTCTTCCACCACCAAAGGGGTACCAGTTTTCATTTTAAACAGTGTTTTCCAATACTAACTGACTTTAATAGATCAAAATAAACTTTCGAATCAAAGTATTTTCCATGTATCTTTCACAGCAGTTCCTATTATACCTTACTCAAAATGAGTAGAACCAGTTAAAAAAAAATTTAGCTATAATAATCCAGACTTGGTTTCTTGTATAGAGAATTAACTTTTAAAAATGGTAACGGGCTGGCTAATCAGTATAACATATTATATATTTTCTCCACTGATTTGAGGAAATTAATTGTTCATATACTGAATGGTTCACTTAAAATTATTTCTTGAATTTTCACTGTTATGCAGATGAGTCTATTTGTACTGGTGAAGTATTATAATTATTTGTAACATTGAAAAATATCTTAGTATTTGGCTATACATTTATTATGGTAAATTTGTTAGCTTTGAAATATTGTGTCTTCCTAACCTGAAAAGTACTGAATCTCTCCATCAACCTAGGTCTTTAAGTGTATCTCAGTCGTGGTTTTTTTCTAGATAAAATATAATTAAAGACATTTTTTAAACTTTCGTTGATTACAAGAGTAATTAATTTGTCATTAATGAACAAGTATAAAATTCAAATGCAGGGAAAAGAATTCGGTCTTTCTAAGAAAATCTTTATTAAAAGAATATACTTAATACATTCTTAGTTAAAAAATATGTATATATAGACAATTATACTATTGCTTAAATTCTGAGAAAATTTAATCACTCTTTTCAGCATTAGCTTGTAATCCCCTTGTTATCCAATTATTTTCTTGCTATCCTTTTTTCAGTGAGTTACTTTTTTAGCAATGTTACATTACAGTATTTCCAAAGTATTCCATTTAAATTTCATAAAATATATAAAAATAGTTTTTAAATGTCATTAAAATATTGAGAATTTTTTCTGCATTTATGTTGCAATAGAAGAAAACTCGCCAAACACTTGAAGAAACAAAACATTCAGACAGTGGGAGGTGAATTCAGTATATTTTATAGAGGGGGGGATAGCATAGGTTAGTTTAAGGGCAAATACAAATAGAAAATAAGAGACTTACTTCTCCCTGAAGGTCCCTCTATTTTCCTTTTTCTCTTTCAGAATTTCTTTCTCTGTCCTTCCCAAATGTAGGTAAATCCTTTTGACTGCTAAATAAGTCTTTGGCCAGCCTCTTAACTTAGGAACTTTCCTTAAGGATCTTTGAGTCCTTTATTTTGAAGTGTAATCATCAAGAACAACAGCACTCTATCTGCCAGTGTCTTGAAAGGGAAATTTTACTTCAGCTGGTATCTGAGTCCACATTGCAAATCCTACCTAATGTAAAGGGTGGTATCCACTTAGGTCTCAAAAAGTGAGATTTCTTTCTGTCTTTGCCATTTCTTTAGAAGATTGCCAGTGATGAGCATAATATTCTGGCTTTATGCTTAATGAAGAATAACATTGTTTTTTTTTCTTCCTTATTATCTCCCCAACATTAGTTCATCGGAATACCTTTTACAGACCCTACCTTCTCTACTTTAAAAATCAGTAAAATTTCCATCAACCAGTAGCCTCCCTCTTTATCTGATTTCATGGATATTTGCATAGCCACTAGTCATGATAAAAGGTAGCAATGGATGGATGGCTGAAAAGTTGGTCAGGCTCTTTATAGTTTCTGAAATTGATAGCCAAAGGTATTTATTTTTCTATAAACCTACAGTATATTATTTTATAAAAGTACAAAGCTATTTGGGCTGTTTCCCAATACTAACTGACTTTAATAGATCAAAATAAACTTTTGAATCAAGGTATTTTCCATGTATCTTTCACAGTTAAGGGTAGCTGAATATGCCACCCAAACTATGCCTCTTTGTCATAAGGATCATTTTGAGCTGATTATTTTTGAGAAATGGCATATACAGGAGTATGTCTGAAAATAGAAGTTACTTTTTAGTAAGAGACATTTACATTTATAAAGGAAATTGCCATTTCTAAGAACCAGGAAGGCAGACTCTAAATTACAGGAGAATTTTAATGGAGAAGACACCTACTTTAATGTGTATATCAAAACTTAGCCTTGTTTATCTCGCTTTTCCTGGTATTGTCTCATAACTGTCCCCCCCTCCCCCCACCCCAACACATACCCCTTTCTTTTGTCTTTAGCTGAAGATGGTATATGAGGGGGTAGCTTGGCCATCTTGGGGGGTTTATTCATTTTTCCTATCTCCCGTGTCTACAGGAGGTATACATGTTGATAAAATTTTGGTTGTTTTTCTCTTAATAATCTGTCTTTTATTATTGGAATCTCAGCCAAGAACTGAAACAGGTAGAGGGAAACTTCTTTCTTCCTCCGCAACACAGGACACCCCACAGCCGGCAGCAAGCTTTCTTAGTCACGCTTGTAAAGTACATCCCGTACCTACGGCTGCCTTTAGGCCAAGCCGCCACTGTCTCTCAGACTTCCACAGTGTAGGCTAATTCTGAACTTTGTGTTCACCACATACCTGTCTTAATGACCTTCCAAAGTTATGTAAGTTGGGTTTATGCCGTTCCCACGTTCAAAACTTAGAATGGTCATTTCGAAGGATCTGCAAAACTCAGCTTGGCACGGTCTGACCTCTGCCCGTGTCTGTGAACTCACTTTCTACCCTCGTTCCCTCTGCTCTTGATCTTTCTTACACATTCTTGATCGTAGACTTGATCTTTACCTTCCTTATGCTTTGTGATCCTGCTGAAACACTTCACGTATGTGATGGCTTCGGGCATTTGCATTATCTTCTTAGAAGACTTCTCCCAGCACACCTGTCAGAATGGCTATAACCAGTGACACAGGAAACAACAGGTGTTGGCAGGGATGCGGAGAAAGGGGAACCCTCCTCCACTGTGGGTGGGAATGCAAGCTGGTGCAGCCACTCTGGAAAACAGTATGGAGGCTCCTCAGAAAGTTGAAAATAGAGCTACCCTACGACCCAGCAATTGCACTCCTGGGAATTTACCTGAAGGATACAAAAATACAGATTCAAAGGGGTACATGTACCCCGATGTTTACAGCAGCATTATCAACAATAGCCAAACGATGGAGAGCACCCAAATGTCCATCGACTGGTGGCTGGATAAAGAAGTTGGCATATATATACAGTGGAATATTACTCAGCCATCAAAAAGAATGAAATTGGAACTAGAGGGTTTTATGCTAAGCAAAATAACTCAATCAGAGAAAGACAATTACCATATGGTTTCACTCATATGTGGAATTTAAGAAACAAAACAGATGAACATACGGGGGAAGAAAGGAGAGAGGCAAACCATAAAACAGACTCTTAACTGTAAGGAACAAACAGGGTGTCTGGAGGTAGGCAGGGCGGATGGCCTAAATGGGTGATGGGTATTAAGGGGGGCACTTGTGATGATAAGCACTGGGTGTTGTATGTAAGTGATGAAACACTAAATTCTCCTCCTGATACTAATCTAATATTATACTCTATGTTAACTGGAACTTAAATAAAAACTTGAAACACAAACACAAACAAAAAAAGAATACTTTCCCCAAAAGAACAGCATAATTTACCACCAGGTATGATTCAAATCTCTGCTTAAATACCATCTAGTCAGAATTTTTCCAGGATCATTGTATTGGCTTGAATCATGTCCTCTTTCACCCCCAGTTTATGTCTACCTGGTTTCCTCAGAATGTCACTTTATTTAGAAATAAGGTTTTTGCAGATGTAATTATTAAAGATCTTGAGATTTAGTGTGGGCCTTAAATCTAATGACTGGTGTCCTTAGAAGGGGAGGGGAGGGCACAGAGACATGCAGGGAAGAAGGCTCTGTGAAGCTCAAGGCAGACGTTGGCGATAAGCCGCCACAAGCCAGGGAACGCCAAGGATTCCTACCCACCACCAGGAGCCGGGCGCGAGGCATGGAATTTCCCCCTCAAAGCCTCTAGAAGGAACCAACCCTGGTAACTCCTTCATCTTGAGCTTCTGGCCTGCAGAACTGCGTAAGAATACATTTCTGTTACCTAAGCCATCCAGTTGGTGGTAAATTGTGACAAGCGGCGCAGGAAATGAGTATCGTCACCCAAAAGGGAAGACCCACAGCTGCACCTGTCTCTCCACAGCCCGTGAACCTGATAGCACTGATCACAACC
Organism: Leptonychotes weddellii; assembly: GCF_054177405.1. Taxonomy (NCBI): domain Eukaryota; kingdom Metazoa; phylum Chordata; class Mammalia; order Carnivora; family Phocidae; genus Leptonychotes; species Leptonychotes weddellii. Next base: position 2,096 of record NW_027689786.1, on the reverse strand, counting down.
TAGAAGTTAATATTTTTTTAAGTTTGTTTTGTTTCTTGCTGGAATATAAATGCTCTGAAGGCAAGGAAATGGTCTTGTTCACTTTGCATGTGCGATGTCTAGTTGGGTATGTCCTAGTACAGTTGTCAACGAATGACTCCTCTTAAATAGGTGATATTTTTCCATTTCACGGAGAATTTTATAATTTATTACCGTCTTCATTGAAACTCATGTTTCCAAATTGATGCTACCATAATTTTGAGTCTAAAATGTGTGTAATGTAAAATTAATGGCATGTTACAAGTATAGTTAGCATTTCTTTTTTGTGTGTTTCTTTTGTTAGAAAGAAAACCGCAGGCCCAAAATGGCTTCACTTAGGTTAAGGCCCCAGGTCAGCAAAGGAGGGCTTAATACCTAATCGAATTGCAGTTTCAACCTTCCCCAGAAATGTAAATTTTGACCAGTCAGAAATTTTCCGGTAAGCACCAAAGAGGTAATCTGTCTCAGGGACCTCCTTCCCCCGCAAAAGGAACATGAGGTAATCTGCATAATCAGACCCCCTGGCCTTTCCCCTAACAGGTGATCTGGCCTGAAGCAATCCTTTTTCTTTTGTTTATACTTTCTTGCCTCACCCTTCTTATAAAACATTCCATTTTATATACTTCCTCAGATGCTGCCCAATTCGTGAATCATTTAATGAAGTCAATTAGATCTTCAAATTTACTTGGTTGAATTTTGTTTTTTATTTTTTTATTTTTTTTTATTATTTGTTTAAATATTTTATTTATTTATTTGACAGAGAGAGACACAGCGAGAGAGGGAACACAAGCAGGGGGAGTGGGAGAGGGAGAAGCAGGCTCCCCGCGGAGCAGCGAGCCCGGTGCGGGGCTCGATCCCAGGACTCTGGGATCATGACCTGAGCCGAAGGCAGACGCTTAACCGACTGAGCCACCCAGGCGCCCCGAATTTTGTTTTTTAACAGATTGTTGGCTCATATGGTCTATTTTGCTTGCCTACTTGGGTGTTTTAGATTTGATGAAATTTGGTACTAAATGCTGCAGTCACCGTGAACATATGTCTTCGTGCCATTTGATCAAATAGCCCTTCGGAAACCCGGAGAGGTTCATCTTAACCAAAAAAAAATTTTTTTTAAAGATTTTATTTATTTGACAGCGGGAGACCAGCTGACCTCTTAGCTCGGGCAACAGAGCCGAGGGGCGGAGTATCCCGGGATGGGAAGTGGAACCACCCTCAAGCATTAACGACCGCCCAGACCCTCTGAACTTACCCCGACTCCGCAGGTGGGCCACGGAGTGACCCACGCAGTGACTGACAGTCACTTGTACATCCTTATCATCCTGAAATCTGCCCACGGAGGGGTACAGGGCTCGTTTCGTAACGCGCAGTGTGCGTCTAGGCTTGTTTCCGGCACATGTTCAATCTCACGCCACCTCTACATTCAATGAGGAGGCCCATCTTCCCCAATATTCACCCTAAGCCTAAATAAAAGCAACCCATCCCCCCTTGCCTGGGGAGTCATGGCTTTGGAAGTTATCCGCCTGACCTCCTTATTTGCGGCAGATAAACTTTCCTTTGTGCGACAACTCACCTGGTGCAGTTCTTTCTTATTTGGGAGAGAAGAGGGACAAGCGACTCCGTGCTGAGCGCCCAGCCCAGGGCGGGGCTCGATCCCACGATCCCACGACAGGAGATGATGACCTGAGCCGAAATCCAGAGCCAGGCGCTTAACCGACGGAGCCCCCTGGAGCCCTTGCCGTCTGTGACTCCCCGAGAAGTGAACTCACACATGAGTTCCGTTCCAACGATAGAGGTTTTCAGTGTGTATTCCGTCTGCTTTCAGATGTTATTCCACATGAGAGAAATCCAGGCCTCCTATTTCCTTTTGATTTGGGTTGCAGCCCACAAATACATTGATTAGTGATGAGGGAGCAGAAGGCTCGCTGAGGACAAAGCAGCAGCTGACCCCCTACACCTCCCCCCCCCCATGTGGTATGTGTGACATTCCTCAGGCACTCCCGGCTGCCCTAAAGGAAAAACGAATGGTTAACTGATAAGATCACAGTCCTGCAGGACAGGAGTCTCCCTCAGTTTACAAA
>NW_027689785.1:0-361 GCF_054177405.1 Leptonychotes weddellii | reverse complement strand
CCTCTTCGCCACGTTCCATGTGTGGTTCTCCGGTTTGTTTTGTTGCAAATGGGAAATGCCATTGCTCCAGCCGTTCCTCCAAGGTTCTGCGGCCCCTCTTACTGGAGAAACTCGAGTTGAGAGTTTAGAAGATCTTATTCCTGTGTCTGTTGCAAACCAGGAGAGGACAGGGTCCGTGCCGTTCCCATCCAAGCACAGGGGTCAGCCCAGGATCCCCTCTGTCTCCACCTGTCCGGGTTTGCCGCTCGCTTCCCACCTGGGGAGCCCTCCCGCCCTGTCCTCGTTCTCTTGGCTGCTTCCCACCGTCGTGCTGGGGACCCTTGGCTGCGGGCCGGACAGCCTTTGTGGGATGCTCTCGCCC
>NW_027689784.1:0-361 GCF_054177405.1 Leptonychotes weddellii | reverse complement strand
GAGTTTCAAGAAAGGATCATATCCGGTGCCCCCCAGCCCAGATTCTGTCAAGCCGTGTGGGTGGGAACAACAGTGTTGTTTTAATTAAATGCTCCAGGTGATTCTAGGTGCAGCCAGGGTTAATTGGAGGGCTTCCCATGAATAGAAGACATCTGAGTGTAGGCTTTGGCTCAAGGAGGAGTAACATGGTCTCCTGTACGTGAATCTGGAAGCTTCAGGTCCATGCGTCACACTTTTCTTCTTTCTTTCTGCTCCAGCAGAAGTTGTGTGTGTCTGGTTGGGGAGGCGCCCTGAAAGCAGAGAAGGAAAAATTCAAAGATTGGTCTCCAAGGAGGAATTCATTGTTTCTGAATAGCTCCTG
>NW_027689783.1:0-361 GCF_054177405.1 Leptonychotes weddellii | reverse complement strand
TCGATCGTCTCAGCTGTCTGTGTGTAAAACTGTAGTGTGGTAAAGTTGTGCGCTCTGAAATCCTGCCACTTCCTAGCTAGGCGGTCTGGGGACAGTTGCTTTTCTGGGCCACACATTCCCTGTTATAAAACGGTGATGTTATAAGAGTATCATCCAGCTTTGGGGCGCCTGGGTGGCTCAGTTGGTTAAGCCACTGCCTTCGGCTCAGGTCATGATCCTGGAGTCCCGGGATCGAGTCCCGCGTCGGGCTCCCTGCTCGGCGGGGAGTCTGCTTCTCCCTCTGACCCTCCCCCTTCTCATGCTCTCTCTCTCTCTATCTCATTCTCTCTCTCAAATAAATAAATAAAATCTTAAAAAAAAA
>NW_027689782.1:0-361 GCF_054177405.1 Leptonychotes weddellii | reverse complement strand
AGATCCTTCTCTGCTCATCATGCCTAGGCCACAGGCTTGCTGTTGAGGACGGGACGATCTGAAATAGTGGAAGTGAAAAGTTGGAACCTGCCCCCACTGGTCTGAGGGACGGTAGGGGCAATGAGAGAGGAAGTAGGAAGGCAGGAAGGAGATGTGCTTCCTCAATATGGAGGATGATGAGACCAGGGTCCCTCAGTATGGGTGAGATGAGCCCAGGGAAATGCTGAGGGCATCAGTCAGGACTCTGGGACGGGGATCACCTTAGACACTCACCCCCTCCCCCCACAGAGCTGGGGCCACCCAGAGCCAAGAAGCAGACTCAGCCATGCAGCATGGTTAGGAGACGGGAGGCTGGAAGTTA
>NW_027689781.1:0-361 GCF_054177405.1 Leptonychotes weddellii | reverse complement strand
GATTTCACCCATAGGTTGATACATTTGTAGCAAGCCCACATTTCCCTTCTAAAACCAGATAAATCGATCCTACAAATCTATACAGCTGACTCTTGAATAACACGGGTTTGAACTGTGTAGGTCCACTTACATAAGGGATTTTTTTTTTTTAATAAATCTGGTAGAGTACTGCAAGTATATTTTCTCTTCTTTATGATTTTCTTAATGACATTTTTGCCCTCTAGCTTACTCTCTCTCTCTCTCTCTATATATATATATATATTTAAAGTAGGCCCACGCCCAGTGTGGAGCCCAACATGGGGTTTGAATTCAGGACCTGGAGATCAAACCCTGAGCTGAGATCAAGAGTAAGACGCTTAAC
>NW_027689780.1:0-361 GCF_054177405.1 Leptonychotes weddellii | reverse complement strand
GTGTGCTAAGCAGTTCAACCAAAATGTGTATTTTTGACACATGTGGTTTTAGGAGATCTGAGATTCTCAAACCCCCTGATTCGGGAGGATGATGAGGTATTTGAAAAGTTCCCTGTGTTGCACATTCTGTGGGAAGCTGCAGGGCTGCTCACACGTTCCCGGGACAGAGAGGTGGCCCTGGGCCAGCCTCCGGCGGCCTCCACGTCTGTGCTGAGTGCCCAGCCCTCAGTAGGCACGGCTCGTGGGCCAGAGGAGACACAGCAGAGCTAGCCTCGATCCTCTTCTCTGTCCCCCTCACAGAGGACTCAGAGAACTGCTCCATCAACTATCTCTGTTTTTCCAGAGGTGCTAGGAAAATCTA
>NW_027689779.1:0-361 GCF_054177405.1 Leptonychotes weddellii | reverse complement strand
AAACAATCCCATTTACAATTGCACCAAAAATAATAAGATACCTAGGAATAAACCTAACCAAAGAAGTGAAAGACCTGTGCTCTGAAAACTATAAAACACTGATGAAAGAAATTGAAGATGACACAAAGAAATGGAAAGACATTCCACGCTCATGGTTTAAAAAAACAAATACTGTTAAAATGTCTAAATTACCCAAAGGAATCTACACATTTAAGCAAACCCTATCAAATACCAACAGCATTTTTCACAGAACTAGAACAAACAATTCTAAAAAGTTGCATGGAACCACAAAGGACCCTGAATAGCCAATGCAATCTTGAAAAACAAAAGCAAAGTTGGAGGCTTCTCGATTCCAGATCTC
>NW_027689778.1:0-361 GCF_054177405.1 Leptonychotes weddellii | reverse complement strand
TCTCTCTGTTGGATAAATAAATAAAATCTTAAAAAAAAAAAGATATCACGGACATGAAAAGGATCATAAAGGAAAACTATGAACAATTCTATGCCCACAAATTTGATATCCTAGATAAAATGAACCAATACCTTGAAAGACACAATCTGCCAAAACTCACACAAGACTAAATCAACAATCTAAACAGGCCTATATCTAATTGAATCAATAATTAGTAAGAGCCAAGATGTCCATTGACCGATGAATGGATAAAGAAGATATGGTATATATATACAATGGAATATTATGCAGCCATCAAAAGGAATGAAATCTTGCTATTTGCAATGACATGGATGGAACTGGAGGGTATTGCCATTTGCAA
>NW_027689777.1:0-361 GCF_054177405.1 Leptonychotes weddellii | reverse complement strand
AGTCCCACACCGCATACGGCTCTCCACTCAGCAGGGAGTCTGCTTGGGATCCTCTCCCTCTGCCCCTCCCCCAGCTCTCTCTCTCTCTCAAATAAATAAAGCCTTTAAAAAATTTTGGTTTGGTGAGCCATTTATATAAACATGATCCTAGGGTGTTAGTTGACTCCCGCTGTAGATGTATTTTAACATTTGGAACTACCCAGTCTACCCACATCTCCTGTTGTAGAGGCTGACCAAAGTGCATGTTTGTCTTCTGTCCATCTGTTTTCCCACCAGTAGCTAATAAGAGCAGTGTAATCCAGGGTGAGCAAACCCAAAAACTGGACCAGGATAATCAGATACCCTCTTCCACGAATTTGGA
>NW_027689776.1:0-6953 GCF_054177405.1 Leptonychotes weddellii | reverse complement strand
AAGGCAGACACTTAACCATCTGAGCCACCCAGGCGCCCCAATGCTCTCCCTTTCGAACTTTATGGTTTCAGAGTCAAGAACATTCTATTGCTTCCACCATGCTTTATCTTACATTGAGAACTGATAATGATTTGTCTTTCCTTGTTCCAAGTATGTTCTAACTCACTTTAAGACAAACAATTGATATTTTTCATATATAATGGACTCATACAAATTAATAAGATATTCCACCAGGGAAAGTGGACACATGGAATAAAGAAATCAGTTCTTCAAAGAAGGGCCAATGTCAATTAATTGACCTTTTTCATAATTGAAAGAATAGGAAATAAGACAATAAGAAACCATTTTTCCACCTATCCAATGACTAGAAGAAAGAATAACCTGTCACGTCAGGGTGTGGGTAAATGGGCTTTATGATAGATTGCTTGAGGAAGCATAAATCGATATAAACATTCTGGTGGACAGAGGGAACAAGAAACACACAAATGCTTTGAGTCAGGAAAGGGAGATGGTGTGTAAAGGTGTAGAAATTTACCCAAAGAGCCTTGATTGTGGTGAGCATGGGAGAGGACAGATGTTTTGGGGGAGGAAATAAAAAGATTCATTGAACACTACATCAAAAATTAATGATGTAGGGGCACCTGGGTGGCTCAGTCGGTTAAGCGGCTGCCTTCGGCTCAGGTCATGATCCCTGGGTCCTGGGATTGAGCCCCACGTCCGCCTCCCTGCTCAGTGGAGAGCCTGCTTCTCCCTCTCTCTCTGCCTACCTCTCTGCCTACTTGTGCTTTCTCTCTCTGTGTCAAATAAATAAATAAAATCTTTAAAAAAAAATTAATGATGTACTATATGGTGGCTAACTGAACATAATAAAAATAAAAAATGAAAGAAAATAATAAAAAGATTCATATTTGATATATTTTTAAGTGTGTGGTGCCCATTGAGACATCCTGGTTGAGGTATCACTATGGCAAGTTGGATATAAGTAGATGAGCTCGGCAGGGATGTCTGAGCTAAACAGTATCTTTGGGAATTACTATCAGATGGAGGGCATTTAAAGCCATAGAAATGATTCATCTAAGCCAGAACACAAAGAGAGATAATAGAGAAAGGAAGAGGGTTCAAGACCAATCTGAAAGGCACTCCCAGGGCAGAATTTGGGAAGAGGAGTAGTTAACAGGACTGGCTACATAATTTGCAGAACCTAATGCAAAATGACAATGTGGGGCCCATTGTTCAAACCTTCCTAAGAATTTCAAGACCGCGACAGCAGAGCATTAAACCAACAGCGTGTGTGACTTGTACATGTCACACACCCTTGAAGCCGTCCCTGAGAATCAGTAGGGTGAATGAGCAAGTAAGGCCCAGTAAAGTAGGAAGAAAGGGGAGAAGCTATCAATAAGGACAGTATTTTAGTGGGGATTGGGTTCTAGGTGCCTCAGCCATCCTGCTTCTCTGGCCGTGGTTACTGATTCAGCAGTGGGAGTGTGACCCAAGAAGTCATTCCGTGAACTTCAGGACTGTTGCTTGAAATGCTCAGACAAAATCTTTCTTTCTCTTGGCAGATTTGAATGAGGAAGCACATAGCTCAGTTGCACCAGCAGCTATCCCATGACCTTGAGGAGAACCAAGCTTAATAGACACATGACATAGGGAGGCAGAGCAGAAGATGGAAAGAAACGGGGTCCTTAATTACACAATTAAGTAGGTAATTTATCCTATTTCTAGTTATCATAGATTCTGATTTTATAGTTTCTGTTTGCCATTCATTTTCTTTATTTCTATCCACCCCGCCCCCCAGCCCGTGCCTTCCGGTAGCTATATATAATTTTTTGCATTTCCCCCTGTTGATTTGTTGGCTTGGTTTAGGCCTAGGTGATGAGACTGTGTCTCTGCTCTCTTGCTTCCCTAGAGTTGCAGGGGCCTGTAAGCATAGCCCTAGACACATAGGGGAAAATTCTACAGGCTGGAATAACACAGGCTTTGGAACCAGATTGATCTGAAGTCGAGTGCCAGCTATACCCATACTCTCTGAGCCTCGATTCCTCATCTGAAAAATGGACACAATAATGGTTATCTTGCATCCTTGTTGTAAAGTACAGTGTGTATAAAGTGTAGGGCACATATTGGACTCTGAAAATATTTTGTTAGCAAAAAGGGCTTTAGGGTTCTTCTGATTTGAGCTTCGTATTCTACAGTTGAGACTTTAAAGCCCCAAAAGGGGATGCAAATTGACCAATGTACAACTAATAAAAGTTATCACCAGAAGGTTGGATACCTAGGTAGGTTCCCCTCCCATTTCTTGAGGCAGGCAACCTAAAGAGAGTGATGTTACCTGACCATGTTTTGTTGAACTTGTTTTAACGGTATATAATGGTGGTTATTTATGCTTAGTTGTAATGCAAGGATAGGACTTCTTTTCCTATACCCAGGCTTCTTTACGTATTTATACCAATTGCACCTGTTCTTAGGCACTGAGTCTGTGGTCCCATGTGATAACTTGTCAGCCTCTCCTGCTGGTTTTAAGAACAGATGCAAAATGATTTATAAAAATATCCCATTTAAAAATATATATATATATCCCATTTAATTCAAAGTCAAGTAGTTACCCTCCTAGACTTTCTGTTTTCTCCAGGGCCTATCAGTGAGAAGCTGCTGAAAGCTTTGTGGTCTTTTCAAAATAAAAATAAATTTTATTTTGCCACAGGGCAAGCTATGGGGGGGCTAGAGGGGCGTACCTGGGGACCACCAGAATGTCTGTGTTTGCTTAGCTTTGTACCTCCTTGTATGAAATATGCCCAACTATAATTAGGGAAACAGGGCACAGCGGGCTGCTCTGTTGTTTAAATCTCAGGGACCTCAGTTGAAGGGAGTCATTTCCATTCCTTAATAATTGTCGGTTTACATGAATTCTAAAATGTGAAAAAGCTCAACATCTGAACACTTTATACATCCCATAGGTTGGGGGAAAGTTGAGTGGTCATCGAGGTCATTTTTATTTTTTGAGGGATAGCGGCTTGGAGGCCAGGAAGCTGATCAGAATTTAGGCAATTATTTTTTTTTTTTTTTAAAGATTTTATTTATTTGACAGAGAGAAACACAGCGAGAGAGGGAACACAAGCAGGGGGAGTGGGAGAGGGAGAAGCACGCTCCCCGCTGAGCAGAGAGCCCGATGTGGGGCTTGATCCCAGGACCCAGGGATCATGACCTGAGCCAAAGGCAGACGCTTAACGACTGAGCCACCCAGGCGCCCCGAATTTAGGCAATTATTAAAAGCCTCCAGAAAAGAATATCCTATAAGGTTCCTTAGGGGTGAATATTGGGTCACTGGACTATAAATCCCATCAGGGCTGTGACTGTCTTTCCATTTCATAACTGTATTTCTAGGACTGGACTCTGTGCCAGGCACACAGGGGGACACGTCTGTTGAATGAATGAGTGATGATAAATAGAAGTGATGCGCTGGTTGATTGGAAGGAAGTCAGAGGTCTGTCTCCTTCATTTTGGAAAGAGCCCCCTGCCTTTCCTTCCCAGCACGTCCACACTGAGGATACCACAGGTTAGGGTGGCAATGCTGGGTTCCATTCCAGCATTCAATTCCATCCAGGTTAGTTTCGACAGATGATGAGAATAAAGGCTCCTTATGGTTGTTTAATTTCAAAGAGATGGATGAGAGTTATTTGTTGTTTAGGCTTCCCAGAACACTCTGCCTGTTTTGCTTCATGCCAAGCAGGATGGAGGGCAGGGCTAGACCTCTCGTTAGGGAAGTGGGATGGGGCAGGTCATCGCTTCCCTGCCTCTGCATCCAGAAACAGGGGCCAAAATCTCAAGGTACCCAGTCTGATGCTTGCACTCAAGACTGTGACCCCCCTTTTTTTTCAGTTTTTTAAATTGTGGTAAAGGACAGAAAGTAAAAACTTACCATTTTAATCATTTTGAAGTGTGCAGTATTAAATACTCACCATCATGCATCTCTGGAACTCTTTTCATCTTGTAGAGCTGAAACTCTATACCCATTATGCAGTAACTCCCCACTCCTCCTTTTCCCCAGCCCCTGATAACCACCATTCTGCTTTCTGTGTGATTTTCACTAAGTACAGTACCTTGGTGGAATCATTCAGTATTTGTATTTTTGTGATTGGCTTATATCACCTAGCACGATGTCCTCAGGTTTAACCATGCTGAATATAGCATGTGTCAGAGTTTCCTTCCTTTTTAAGCCTGAATAATACTATATTGTATGTATACACCACAATTTGCTTATCTGTTTTTCTGTGGATGGACCCTTAGGTTGCTTCCACATTTTAGTGATTGTGAATAATGCTTCTATGAACATGGGTGTACTAATATCTGTTTGAGACCCTGCTTCCTATATTTAGGGGTATATACCCAGAAGTGGCATTGCTGTATCGTATGATAATTCTATGTTTAATTTTTTGAGGAACTGCCATACTGTTTCCAACGGCTGTACCATTTTATATTCCTACCAACAGTGCACAAGGGTTCCAATTTCTCCACATCCTCATCAACACTTGTTGTTCTCTGTTTTTGTTTGTTTGTTTGTTTCTTTGATTGTAGCCATCCTAAAGGGTATGAGATTGTATCTCATTGTGGTTTTGATTTGCAGTTCTTTAATGATTAGTGATGTTGAGCATCTTTTCATGTACTTATTGACCATCTGTGTGTCTTCTTTGGATAAATGTCTACTCAAGTCCTTTGCCCATTTCTGAGTCAGATTGCTTGGTTTTTTGTTGTTGTTGTTGTTGAGTTTCAGGGGTTCTCTATTCCGGCTATAATTCCTTATCAGATAGATGCTTTGCAAATATTTTCTCCCATTCTGTGGTTTGCCTTTTTGTTCTGTTGATACTATCTTCTGATGTACAAAATTTTGCAGTCTTCATGAAGTCCTGTTTGCCATTTTTTTTCTTTTGTTGCCTGTGCCTTTGGGATCATATCCAAGAACTCCTTGCCAAATCCAATGTCATGAAGCTTTTGCCCTGAGTTATCTTCTGTTATTTTATAGTTTTAGGTCTTGCCTTTAGGTATGTGATTCACTTTGAGTTAATTTTTGTATATGGTATTAGGTAAAGGTCCGATTTCATTCTTTGGCATATATAAGTTTTCTTAGCACCATTTGTTGAATAGACTGTCTTTTCCCCATCGAATAACCTTAGAACCCTTCTCAAAAATAATTTGAGCATGTATGTAAGGGTTTCTTTCTGGGATCTCTATTCCAGGGTCTGTATTTTGCATTTATACCAGTGCTGTGCTGTTTTAATTACTGCTGCTTTGTAGTAAGTTTTAAAATCGGAGGATTTTGAATCTCGAGGGCATGAAATGAAGTTTTAGGAGCAGTCGGCGGTCCTACATATGTCCAGGTCCAGTGGTGCGATAGTGACTGTCTGGGACAAGGGTGCTAGCGGCAGCCTTCTAAGCAAATTTTTGCAAGGGCAGGGCTGTGGTTTTGCTACCTCTTGCTTGATCCCTCCCTGAGGCTGATTTTCCAGGCTTCTTGTTAATTCTGCAGACTACTCTATGCTTCAAATCAATTCCTCTTTCCGCCTCAGTTAACCAGAGTCTATTTCTCTTATTTGCAGCCAAGAACCCTGATGGTATAGCTCAGTTCGTCTGGGAATGAGCCACCTTACGCATTCATTTGGCATGAAAAGCTTTATCATGCAAAAGCAGTATATGTTGTGTGTCTCAGTGACAAACTTCATTCTCAGTTACACATCTGTATGGTATTCACATACTTCCACATTTATCTTTTGGTAAGCTGGGGTAAACAGAGTTTGATTCAGCAAAACTGTGGAAATAACGAAGCATGTCTTAAGAATCACCTTCCTTCCCTTGCAGAGAGGCTTCTACCTTTGTATTAACCTTTTCTTTCCATTAAGCATTCAGTATCCTATAATCTTCACAAGATACAGAAAACAGCAATGTATGGACATTATTATTATTATTAATATTATTTATTGTTTATCAGTATCAGTTACAGTTGTGGTTGGCTGACTAATTATCCTTGAGCATAAAAGAGTTTCAGTTACATTTTAGCCCTTTACTTATTGTTGTATTATTCATGTATTGAGTACCTACTATGTGCACAATGGGAGCTAGACCCCAAATCCAACCCAATACAGTCTTGGTGGACTGACTGGTTGGGAGATTTGGCAGGGTCAGGTCAAGATGCTTCATCCCTGACATAGCTGCTCTCTGGAGGTCAAGCTGGGGCTTGTCTGGATGAGGCCACTGGAGGCCCATTTGTAGGGGATGAAGGAGCACAGAGTTTCCACAGTAATAGACATCTCCTTAAACCTATTGTAGCCCAAGTCTGCTTGCACTGGGTCCCTTGCTCCCAAACTTTCTCTCTTTTCTTGGTGCAAACACATATTAAGATGCCAGACCCTATCCTGAGATGCCATTTAGTTTATATGTCCTACATTATAAGGAGTATGTGTATGATATGTACGAAATGTTACTTTCCTATTCTTAAAATCCTCTTTTTGACATATTTCACGTATTCTGGAGCTTTCCCATAGAATTCTACTTCCACAGTCAAGGAACCTTATATGAGGAGTTCTTGTTCTCAAATAAGGAGGGCATTAAAAATGGAAGGAGAAGGTCATTGAAAGATTTTATATATCTTCCTTCTACAGATGGTTGACTGAGCTTTAGGGAGGTTAAGTAATTTGCCCCAGATCACATGGCAAAACAATAGTGAGGCTGGAGCTGGGGGGTTGAGTGAGGTCAAGATCATACTCAGGACTAGATAGGTCCCTCCATCCCTCAGTTGGTAGGAACAAATGGTGTCCTGCCGGAGTCCAGCTCCAGCCGGGGTGGGTCTCTCGTAGGAAAGGACGGCGTCGGCGAATGAGGAGACACAGACACAGGATCAGGTTGCAAGCATCTCCTCCTGACAGCCTCGGAGGAACTTTATTTATATTTTAGGATATTTT
>NW_027689775.1:0-361 GCF_054177405.1 Leptonychotes weddellii | reverse complement strand
GGAAATGGTGTTTTAAATTTTGGCCCGTGTTCTCAAATTCCATGAAAGACATAAGCATTCAGCAAAGTAATCCTGAGGGGGAAAGAAGGGAAATTTTCTTATGTTTTTAAACTTCAGTCATCACGAATTTTGATGAGTGATGAAATAAAAGCTAAAACAAAGGACACGCACCGTGTGTGTGTGTGTGTGTGTGTGTGTGTGTGTGTGTGTGTGTGAAGTCAGGGGATACTCTGAAGAATAACCTTAGCCAAAATGTTAAATTATCTGTTTTTAATAACATGTTTAAAGAGACACTCTGGGATGCCTAGGTGGCTCAGTCGGCTAAGCGGCTGCCTTCGGCCCAGGTCATGATCCCAGGGTC
>NW_027689774.1:0-361 GCF_054177405.1 Leptonychotes weddellii | reverse complement strand
TATGGATAATTGCATAATAGAGTATACTTACATCATACTGATTGCAGCAACCTTGGTATTTTCTCTATTCGAGTATGTTAGGAAACTCAAACTAGGGTGTTGTGTTTTTCCTACTGCATTCCTTCCATTATCCTTTCAATTCTGTGATTGCTTCAGTGTTGAATTCTGTGTAAATCTCAGTCAGAGTCAGACTTTTCCCTGTGTGGTAGCTAACCCCCCTTTCAAAACCACACCAAATGGTTATTCAGTGTTTGCTTAAATACTCCATCCTTCTTCCTCTGAATGAAAAATTGTTCTTTTCCATAACCTCTGTGGCTTTTTCTCAGTTCTTTTTCATATTTTCACAGAAAAAGCGAAGTCT
>NW_027689773.1:0-361 GCF_054177405.1 Leptonychotes weddellii | reverse complement strand
GTATGCCAGCAAATTAGATAACCTGGAAGAGATGGATGCATTCCTAGAGATGTATCAACTACCAAAACTGAACCAGGAAGAAATAGAAAACCTGAACAGACCTATAACCACTAAGGAAATTGAAACAGTAATCAAAAATCTCCCAACAAACAAAAGCCCAGGGCCAGATGGCTTCCCAGGGGAATTCTACCAAACATTTCAAGAAGAATTAATACTATTCTTCTGAAACTGTTCCGAAAAATAGAAATGGAAGGAAAACTTCCAAACTCATTTTACGAGACCAGCATTACCTTGATCCCCAAACCAGACAAAGACCCCATCAAAAAGGAGAATTATAGAGCAATATCCCTGATGAAAATGG
>NW_027689772.1:0-361 GCF_054177405.1 Leptonychotes weddellii | reverse complement strand
CACTCTTGTTTTTCCACAGTCTAGTCAAGGATAGATGTGAATGGGGTTTGTATCATTCCTTAGATGAAAGATTTTCAGTGTCTTCCTGTTGAATTTAAAATAAAATCAGCTTCTCACCAAGGTCTGCAAGGCCTGGTGTGACCTGGCCCAGCCTCCATTTCTAGAGTTTCATTTTAACACTCTCTCTCATACTCACTATTCACTATCTCCAAGCATAATGATCTTCTTTCAGCTCCTTGGTCACTTGAGGCTCTTCTGCATCTTGGAACATCTGCCTGAAATGACCTTTTTTATATTTCTTCCATGACCAGATCTTTCTATTTATCAAGCTTTTGACTTTAGTGCTATCCCAACTCTCATT
>NW_027689771.1:0-361 GCF_054177405.1 Leptonychotes weddellii | reverse complement strand
TACATCATTAGTTTTTGATGTAGTGTTCCATGATTCATTGTTTGCATATAATTGAGCACTATGATTTGTCTTGTGTCTTTTAAAAAAGTTGACCTTTCTGATTTTGGCCTGAAAGGATAAATGAATCATTATCTTCAGATATACATAGACATTTCAAGAAGTGATTTAATGTTTTAGAAATTATGATTTAACAAAACTATCTGTGACAAATTAAGGTCATCATTTTCTAAGATCTCTGCACATTCTGTCATTTAGGAGGAATAAACTCATAAACAAAAAAGATATCCTGAACGACAAAGTGAAAATTTGGGGCACTGGAACAGCATGGCTCAAAACAAGATGTAGTTTCAGGGGATGGCAA
>NW_027689770.1:0-361 GCF_054177405.1 Leptonychotes weddellii | reverse complement strand
ACATTAGATATATAGATAATAGATACACATATATATATTTCTCCCACATTTTCTTTGTCCATGCATCAGCCAATGGACATTTGGGCTCTTTCCATAATTTGGCTATTGTTGATAATGCTGCTGTAAACATCAGGATGCATGTACCCCTTCGAATCTGTATTTTTGTATCCTTTTGATAAATACCTAGTAGTGCAATTGCTGGGTCGTAGGGTAGTTTCTTTTCTAAAATTCTTGAGAAACCTCCATACTGTTTTCCAGAGGGGTTGCACCAGTTTGCATTCCCACCAACAGTGTGAGAGGGTTCCCCTTTCTCCACATCCTCACCAACATTTGTTGTTTCCCATGTTTAGAGAACCTTTGA
>NW_027689769.1:0-361 GCF_054177405.1 Leptonychotes weddellii | reverse complement strand
GTGAGGTCATCCTGGAGCAGGATGGGCCCGAATCCAGTGGGACCGGTCTCCTTGTAAGAAGAGACTAGACAGAGACAGACACACAGGGAGCAGATGGCCGTGACACAAGGAAGCCGAGCCTGGAGCACAGCTTACAAGCCCAGGGACTCAACGGGACTGCCTCGGGCCCCCGGAAAATGGGGAGAGCAAGAGGGGGTCTACCCAGTCTCAGAGGGAGCGTGGCCCTGATGCCACCTGGATGTCAGACTCCTGGCTTCCAGAATTGTGAGAGAATAAATTTCTCTTGCTTTAAACCCCCTAGTTGGCTCTATTTTGTTACAGCAGCCCTGGGACATGCATACATGGCTCAGTTTTTAAAATG
>NW_027689768.1:0-361 GCF_054177405.1 Leptonychotes weddellii | reverse complement strand
GTAACCGAGGACACTGATCACGTTCATGGCACTGTGTCCACGTGCTGTTCGAAGTCTCCCGCATATGGCAGGTCACGTAGCCCTCACCCAGAGCGAGGACGTGGGGACTAGTATGATGCCCTGAGTACAGAGGAGGGGACCGAGGTTGGAGGCTCAGGGGCGCTGAATGACTTGTCCCAGGTCACACAGTAAATGCCAGCGGGAAATGGTGACGAGGCTCCAATGCCTAGACCTTGCAATGCCCATGTCTACAAACATCCAAATGTTCTAAGTGCAACGTCTGAGGCCACACTTGTGGTGACAGAGATGGTGACAGAGGTGGTCACATACGTCTCCACAGGTCTCAAGACCTGTACCCAGC
>NW_027689767.1:0-361 GCF_054177405.1 Leptonychotes weddellii | reverse complement strand
GAGAGGAGTTTTCCATCATGTATTATAACTTGGCAACATATTACTCATGCTGCTTCTAGTCCGTATTTTCCCCTGCCTGCTTGGCCTCAAGTGGTATTTAAGCACCTAAAAGTAGGACTTAATATTAATCCATTTTTATTTTTTAAAAGATTTTATTTATTTATTTGACAGAGAAAGGGAGACAGCGAGAGAAGGAACACAAGCCGGGGGAGTGGGAGAGGGAGAAGCAGGCCTCCCGCTGAGCAGGAGCCCCATATGGGGCTCAATCCCAGGACCCTGGGATCATGACCCCAGCCAAAGGCAGACACTTAAGGACTGAGCCACCCAGGCGCCCCAATATTTATCCATTTTTAGTGAGCCC
>NW_027689766.1:0-6954 GCF_054177405.1 Leptonychotes weddellii | reverse complement strand
CTTCCTTCCTTCCTTCCTTCCTCCCCAGCTTTATAGGATGAGGGGCATGGGGGTGCGGTCACAGGGCAGTTAGCTGAAGGGGCTCCATGTGTGCTGGGCCGTCTATACTCATTATGGAAAGTGGGGCCGTCTGTGTAGCGCTTTAGGGGCGATGAGAAGCCTTCCCGCGTCCGGGGCAAGGCCTGCAACACGCAGCCCCGAGAGAGGTCACTGGGGGCATGAGCAGGTGGACTCAGCCTTGTCAGCCCTCCTTACTGTCGTCCTGGGCTTTGTTTCTGTGCTGTAAGATCTTGACCCGCCCCCATGGCGTTAGCAGGACAACAGAGGCGGGAGGGAGGCGGGGGCAGTGGGGGCGGGCAGTGCACACGGGCTTCCAGAGTGGGGGGGGGTCTCCCGACCAGCTGCATCAGCATCACCTGGGAACTTGTTAGAAAGGCCCCATACAAGACAGGCTGTGTCAGAAAGCCTGGGGTGGGACCCACACTCTGTATTACTACCTAACAGGCCCTCTAGGCGATTCCAATCCACTCTAGCCCTCGAGAACCCCTGGGTCGGGAAGTCAGTGCTGCTCAGACAGGCTGGATCAGCGTCATCTGGGAGCTTGCTGGAAATGCAGGGTCTCAGGCCCCACCCTCCTGAGACTCTGACTTAATTAGTCCAGCAGAAAGGAGCCTAATTATGGGTAATTTTAAAAGCTCCCAGAGCAATTCTGATTGTGCTATGGACTGAATGTTTGTGTCCCACTCCCCCTGCCAGATTTGTATGTTGACATCCTAATCCGCAGTGTGACAGTCTTTGGGGGTACGGCCTTGGGGAGGTAGTTGGTTTAGACTGATCATGAGGATGGGGCCCTGATGATGGGATTAGTGCTCTTATAAATATAAGACAGCGGAGAGGGGAGAGCTCTCTCTCTCTCTGGACACAGGCCAAGAAAAGGCCCCGTGACAGCATCACCGGGAAGAGAACTCTCATCAGAAGGCGGCCGCGCTGGCCCCCTGAAGGTCCAGCCTCCAGGACTGCGAGAAATAAACGTCCGTGGCATTCTGCTTCAGCCATCTGACCGACGAGGGCCTGCAGCTCAGGCTGGGGATTACTGCTCTAAGAAAGAAACTGTGAGATGCATGTTAGGTTCTCCAGGAGAAAAGCTGGTCCCAGGGTGTGGATGACTTTCCTCGGCAGGTTTACAGCCTGCCCCTCTGCAGAGAGGGGAGCCCGGGAGCTCAGGCCAGGTGTTCTAGGTGGTACCGTGTCAGCAAATGGTACCTTCGGGTTCGCTCAAGGGAATGACACCGGGAGCTCAGACCAAGCTGCTGGTAGTGTGAGCCGAGAGCCCCGAGACGCAGGGCTGGGCGGGAGGGGTGGTGGGCGTCCCCCTGGGCTCCCCCCAGCCAGGTCTAGTAAGAACACTTGCCAGCCAGGTGTCTGAACATGAATTCCTCCTTTAAAGCAGCTCGTCCTTCCTCTTCGTAAAATGGATTTCTCCTCACCAGCATTTTCTCCTTACCTCTCAGCGTTACCTTGAGAACCAAATAAGATCACACAGATGGGGACGTGGTTAGTGAAATACTAACTTCCAAAGGTCACGGCTGGCAGCCTTTACGGAGTTCTAAGCAGATAGCCTGCAGGCCAATATTTTTATTACTGTGAAATAAAGAGGAGTCCCAGGCCGGGGTCCCCACTGTCTCTGGCCACTGCGCTCCGAGGGCGTGTCTCCGTGGACAGGCCGCCCCGGGTCCCACTGAGTGTCGCTTGCTACGCCGTCCGATTGCTTAATGGGGAATGTACCGCGCTCCTTCTTTTTCCTTTACACACGTTGAGAAAAGAAACCACAGGAATCGTGAAATCCGACTTTGGTGAAGCGTGTTGCGGAAGAGCCAGGAAGCCCGTTGCAATCGAGCCTGCAGGCTGCTGCAAGTCTGGGGTGGGTCAGAGAGCCAGGTTCTTACAGGCGCTCAGGCCGGCGTGGACGGGGCGCTCATTCGGACTCGTGCTCTGCGAGAAGACGTGGGCCCACGAGCCAGGGCGTGGGGGGGGGCCTAACGCTTGTCACGTGACCCTGGCGAGAAAGCGAAGGCCTCAGAGCCTCATTTCTTCATCCGTGAAACACAATATCCACTCTTTCAGGATAAATAAGATTCCATAGAGCAAATAGCTTATTGTGTTTGGTGAACAGTCACTGTTATGATTGTTTAAAAAGTCCTTACACACTGGGCTTCAGGGGCGCCTGGGTGGCCCAGTCGGTTAAGCATCTGACTCTTGGTTTCTGCTCAGGTTGTGATCTCAGGGTTGTGGGATCGAGACCCCGGTAGGGCTCCACGCTGAGCGTGGAGTCTGCTTCAGTCTCTCCCCCTTCCCCTTTGCCCCCCACCCAGTTCATGCTCTCTCTCTCTCAAATAAATAAATTCTTAAAAAAAAAAGAACTGGCTTGAGATAAATATCAGTGAAGTTAAGGACTGAAAAATAACAGCATTTTGTGTTAACAATGGAGACCCAACCGGGCAGGAGCTTGGTTCTGATAATGGGCGGTTCTTGCCATCGGCAGGTAGGTCTGAAAGTGGGCTGTTTCTCTAATTTGAATGCAATGACTGGGATGGAACATGATGAAGTGAGGTTTTTCTGTTTTTTGTTTTTTAAGAAATGCTGCATCTAATCATACATTCTTGAATTGATTCTTTTTGTTGTTTAAGTTCCATTCTTATAGAAAAAGTGTCAATACTTTGTGTAAAAGTGTAATACTTAATAAAATGAAGTCTCAGAGGCCCTGAAGGCCAGAATTCGGCTTGCAGACCATTTAGCAAGGAGGCGAGGTAGACTTCTCCTCCATCACGGACAGTAGTTGTCCTCAAGACGGCAAATGATGGAAGTTTTCTCACTTGGTAAAGTTTCTACATTAATGACAAATGAATTTATCTTTTCATATGTTTGCTAAACAAAACCACGATGACCACTCTTGATATAGCTGACTTCGCGTACCTTTGAGAGTCCCGCTTTGCTTCGATCTGGGCAGCGGGGGGCTCGTGCTGCCTGTCCCTCCATCCCTGTTCTACAAGACGTGCCCGCTTCTGACGGGGAGGGTGGGCAGATGGGCTGGGAGCCGTGGTGAACTGTGCAGGGCGAGGTAGCAGGCTCAGGGCACAGAGCCTGGGGACTGACACCGGCAGGACCGCGTGCCCACGTGCCCGAGGGCAGTTGGTGCAGGGCCAAGACATACAACACCGTTCATCTTCAATCTGCTAATGACGAGGGATGGGTTTTCAGCTTCTGCTTGCCTCTCTCTGGGTCACTGCCCGGGTGACCTGACCCAATCCTGGGTCTCCCCACGGCCATAGGATTTACGCCCCACGCTCAGGCTCGCCTCTGAACTTCAGACCCGTGTATCCAACTGCCGCTGGACATCTTGATTTTCTGCTCAGAGCTGTTCCTCCCCCGGCCTGATCGCCCCAGTGAATGCACGCTCCGTTCTTCCAGTTGTCCAGGAAAAAGGTTGGGTTGCCCTTGACTCCCGTCTTGACATCACACCACATCCATCCAGTCGATGAGCCCATCCTGTTGTGCCCCCTGCAGAGCACACCCTCACTGTATTTCTCCCGGCCACCACCATCGTCGACTGTGCTAGGAGCTTCCTGGTCCGCCTCCTGCGTCTGCCCCTGGTCCTGTAGCTGGCTGGCTCAGAGCAGCCAGAGGGGTTCTTCTAAAATGCAAGGCAGGGAATCATCATGTTGCTTCTCTTCTCAAGTCTCTCTAGAATCTCAAGTCGATATAATGACCTGTGAGGCCCCATTCGATCATCTGCCCGGGGCTCCTCCAAGTTCATCTCCTTCCCCTCAGTCTCCTCCTACCCCAGTCACAGGAGCCTCTTCACTGCTCTTCAACTCAGCCTCAGGGCCTTTGCACGGAACTGTTTCTCCTGGGGTGCTCTTTTCCCCGAGACATGGTTTGCTTGCTCAGCTCCTTCAGATTTTAGGACTTGGGTCTTCACTAAGAGCTCTATGTACTTCATCCATGTGTTGCACCTTACTCGAAGTATTAGTCACGCGTCAACAGGGAAACAATCACTGAGTGTGTGAAACGGGGCATTGAATGCCGCAAATTAATTCTAAGAGCGATGGAAGAGGCCGAGAAGCCTGCGGGGACAGTTAAGAACCCAGAAGTTAGAGAGGGACCATATGACCGGACCCATCACTGGGCCGGAGCCGAAGCTGGAGCCCCGAAGAGACAGCCTGCATGAGAGATGCTGCCCCGGGAGGGAGGGGAGACCGTCCTCCTCCCCACTCCTGCCCCCGGACGATCGCGCGGACGTGGGCCCCACCAGCAGGGGCGGCACCCAGCGCTCCCGCCCAGCAGGTCCACAGCTTTAGTGTGTCTCAGAGCATCAGTCAAGCTTGACCTATTTACAGCTTTTTGTTTATTTGTGGTTTCCCTACCTTGGCCGGAATATGGGGCCCATGACGGCCGGGGCTCTGCTGTTTTGTTCAGGACGATATCCTTGGCTCCCGAAACAGTGCATATGGTACCAATAGGCCCCCAATAAATGTTTGTTGAGTGGAAGCATACACCTCAACAGCCGGTGCATCGGACTCGCGGCAGGCACTGGAGACCTATATATTGAATAAATGAGACCGAGTCACGGTCATACGACCAGCTAAGTGTTATGTGAAATATAACACGGTGCCGCCTTAGTTGAAATCAACACATTCTCTAACACAAGGCTCCCGAGAAGATCACATTCATCGTAAGAACCTTGTATGATGCATTTTCATATGGGACTCCTTCAAACCCCTGGCGTCCTATTTCCAGAGTGCCTTCCATTTCATCCTCATGGATTTGTCCACTTAAAGTCCTCCCTGTTGGATTCTTTTTGCTTTCTACGTTTTAAAAATAGGTCAAGAAACCTGAAACTCTGAACTCAATTTGTCAAAAAATAAATAAGCTTCAAAATAAATCTTGTACTGTTTTTTACTAATAAATTGAACACCATAGTTCAGAAATAAATAGACAAGAATAGTTTGTTAAATCTCAAGATTAAAACCAAATATGGCTTTATGGTCACTTAAGCAGTAAAAGCTGCATGAAACTATGAAGAGTGGTCAGACAGAAACATTTCTCTGCTCTGGAAACTTTTCCCTTTAAGGGAAATCCAGTGTGGACTATTCTGTTCATACTTTCCTGATCTCTTCTAGAGATCACATTTTAAGTGACTCCTATTAGGGAAAGCTGGATTTTTATTTTCCTGTGGAAACTTCAGGTAGATAGTGGTATCTGGGTAGTGAGTGAATATAGACTTAAGGTCTATGATTCTGTGACCAATTTGAGGAACTTAAAGATATTTTTTAGCTACTGAACTTCCTTTTTAGGATTCTTTATACCTGAAGACAAACAAGGGACTGAATTTCAGCCTGAAGATATGTCATGTGTTTAAAATATCTTCAAGACCGAAAGAAAAACATTCTTCCGTTTCCCTGGGGAACAAGTGATGCATTCAGGCGAACGCGGAAGGAGAGTGGCCCCGACAAGCAGGAAGGTCACGGCGCGTTCCCTTTGTCTCCAGGCAAGAGGAGAGTGCAATACCTCTCTCTGTGTGAATTCGCTTCTGTTCCCTGTCCGTGGCTCAGATCTCCGACAGGCATAACTGTTGTCGACGCGGTCCTGGTCATGCTTGCTCTTGAAGCTCTTTGTTTCCAGACCTGCTCACAGACCCTGGAGAAGACTGGCGCACACAGCAAACTGAAACAAACTCTGTTGTTCCAGTTAATTTGTTCCCAATAAGTGGATGGCACAGCTGGGAAAGAATTGCTTCCTAGTTTATTCCGATTTCGGGAAACTCTGAGATCAGCTTCTCGTTTTTCCAACCGTTTGTACTTTGGGATATGTTATTCAGCTCCCCCGTTTGAATAATGATGGCAAGTGCTCTGCCTGAAATCCTAAGGTGACCCGTTAGTCCCACTCTGAACAACCCTCTGAGCCTGGATCTCTTACTATGCTCTTTCACAGATGGGGGCACTGAGGCACCAAGAGCTCAGGAACTCGCCCGAAGTCCCTTGGCTACCAGGTGGACGAGGAGCGCCACAAACCGGAGCAGTCTGGCTCCAGAGCCCATGATCCCGCCCAGCCTCCAGGCTAGCCAGGGGAAACTGAAACGCTTCCTTCATGAAGGAAGGTGAACTTGTATTCTGGTGCTCTTCTCTAGGAGAAAAACCTGCCTCCTGAAGCTGCTTTTCCAAGAAAGCAGAGGCCTTGATAGCACCTTGAAGAGACAATAAAACAAAGGGAGTTTCACTGCTATACATTCTAAACAAAAAAATAATAGGAACGTGGGTTCCTCATAGAAGGCAAAGCAGGGAGGGGGTCAGACAGAGAAGAGGGCCTGGAGGCCCAGGAGACGTGGCTGGGAGGTGGCCTGGCGAAGGGACAGTTGCTTAGTGGAGGGTCTTACAATCTCTATAGGATTTTGGAAGTCAAGTTTACTTAAATTTCAAAGGCTGAGTGATACCATCTGACTCTGAGTTATTCTTATAAATGTTTAATATAGCTCTAATAGTCAACCTGTATTCCTCAGAAAACCGTGCTTTTAGATATCCCACTGGGTTTAAAATAAGATTGTTTTATAATTGAATCTTGTCCTCTCCTATGGATCAGTATTTTTCTTGAAAATCAAGCAGAAAGTAACTGCCCGTAAGCAAATCTGAGTGCAATTTCAGATGCCCCCCAAATTATAATATCACAGACATTCATGCCACAGAACTGAGAGTAGACACAAGGAAACAAAAGAAGCTTGACCAACATTTGAGAATCAACGCTATGCCTCACTGCTCTTGTTAATCAGTGATATGAAGTAGAATTAACATATAGTGCAGTTCACTAACTTCATGCAGTCTTTTTTTTTTTTTTTAAAGATTTTATTTATTTATTTGAGAGGGAGAGACTGAGAGAGAGAGCACATGAGAGGGGGGAGGG
>NW_027689765.1:0-361 GCF_054177405.1 Leptonychotes weddellii | reverse complement strand
CTGAGCCGAAGGCAGTCGCTCAACCAACTGAGCCACCCAGGCGCCCCAGAAAATTAAAAATATATTTTTTTAAAGATTTTATTTATTTATTTGAGACAGAATGAGAGAGAGAGAGAGCACATGAGAGGGGGTAGGGTCAGAGGGAGAAGCAGACTCCCTGCCGAGCAGGGAGCCCGATGCGGGACTCGATCCAGGGACTCCAGGATCATGACCTGAGCCGAAGGCAGTCGCTTAACCAACTGAGCCACCCAGGCACCCTAAAAATATTTTTTAAAAGGAATTGATAAGGTAAGATGTTGGTTGAAAAAGGAAAGAAGAAAAATTCAAAAAAAAAAAAAAGAAATAGAAAAAGAAAAAAATA
>NW_027689764.1:0-361 GCF_054177405.1 Leptonychotes weddellii | reverse complement strand
GAGATGATTAAGAAAAACTGAGAGTTTTAATTTTTTAAAAGGTGGAGAAAATGCCATAAAAGGGTGCCTGCGGGTTAGGGAAACTGCTATGAAAATGAGAATGATGCGCTCTGGGCTGTTCACAGCTCTGTCCCCGGAGTGTGAAATTAGCGACTGAGGCGGATTTCACAGGCACTTCGGGGGAGCGTGGCGATGTGGCGGTGGATTTACGGCAGGGGCCTCCCCGCCAAGTCCTGCCCACTTGCAAGCTGCTGTCGCTATTCATGCAAAGCACAGATAATCCCGAGTGTCTGGAGCGGTTTGCATTTATATTGAATGCAGCCTCTCCCTCCGTGGGGGTGAGTCTAGCCCATGGGTGGAG
>NW_027689763.1:0-361 GCF_054177405.1 Leptonychotes weddellii | reverse complement strand
CACCCCCCCCCACTGCAGCAACCCTCAGTTTGTTTCCTGCGATTAATAATCATCGGTTTCTAAGAACCAGATTGTAAAATGTTATTTAAGAAATAATATAACAACTAAAAATCACTGAAAATGCTGACAGGAGAAAGTAAGCTATTACCTCATTGGCCTAGTAAAAAAAAAAAAATTTTTTTTTCCATATTTCTCTCTGGCCTCTGCCCTATGCATAAGTACCTTTTTTCCCCATTTCCCTAACTGTTAGTAACCAACAGTGACAACAGTGACCCTCACAAATGTCTTTTTTTTCTTTCCATTATTTTCCCCTTCTTTCTTAATCTTTTTAGCCTTCAGTATTCTCCATCTACCATCACTC
>NW_027689762.1:0-361 GCF_054177405.1 Leptonychotes weddellii | reverse complement strand
GAGGTCGGCTCGCCTGGTCACGACTACGGGTCTTCAGGCACCTGTCCCATCAGGCAGATCCGAGAACGGCCGGCGTCGAGGAAACGCCAAGTCCAGGGGTGTTTTGGGGGTGAGAGTCCATCCCATTCATCTCTGATGGGGGCAACCAGGAATGAGGTGCACTGGGGGGTCGTGGGGGCTGCGCCCCAGCAAGTGTGAGGAGCAGGGGCAGAGGGCCCGGGTCAGATGTGGTCTCTGCTCAAACACGGGAGGGGGAGGACCAAGGAGCGAGCAGGGTGCCATCACAGAGACCTGTGCTGCCTGATGCCGCAGGGGCCACGAAGAGAAACGGTCCGTATGGAACTCACGGGAGAGGCAGGAC
>NW_027689761.1:0-361 GCF_054177405.1 Leptonychotes weddellii | reverse complement strand
AAAATGTCTGTACTGAAGATATTTCAGTTATATAACATTCACTGATATAATTGACATACAAATTCTGCCCTATCCAGCTCCTGAATGATCCTGAAATAGTGTTGGCAATGCTAGGAATGAATCACTATTGCTTTAATAATGCATCCGTCTCCTACGTCTGAGCTGACCCCAGATATACTAGAACAAGCCCCTGAGGGCAATGCAGGATGAGCTGATGAGGGGGAATGCAGCTATCAGAACACTGGAAATGACAGGTCTAATGAACATGGACAGTGCTTTCAGCCAGGTTCCATGGGAGAAGAGGATCAAGTAGGGATTGCACTGCATGTTGTTTGTTCAGGGAATGCTCTCAGGATAAAGG
>NW_027689760.1:0-361 GCF_054177405.1 Leptonychotes weddellii | reverse complement strand
CTGGCCCTGGGACTATCTTAAGCACATTTCTTGTGGTCAGAATGTAAACTCCACAATAACAGAGACCAGATCTTTCTTTTAAAGTTATTTTTTTCTAAACTACAAAAACATTTATGTTCAGTGAAGACAAACAAACCAACCTGGAAAAGCACCTGGAGGTATACATTGCCAACATTTTTCTTTCCTTTTTTTTTTTTTTTAAAGATTTATTTATTTATTTATTTGACAGAGAGAGAGAGATAGCCAGAGCAGGAACACAAGCAGGGGGAGTGGGAGAGGGAGAAGCAGGCTTCCCGCCGAGCAGGGAGCCCGATGTGGGACTCGATCCCAGGACCCTGGGACCATGACCTGAGCTGAAGGC
>NW_027689759.1:0-361 GCF_054177405.1 Leptonychotes weddellii | reverse complement strand
CGCCTCCGCTTGGCATCGAGGCGCTCGGGGGCCCTCTTCCCCGGGAGGGGGCGGCTGCCTGTACGCTTCACGTCTTTTCACACCCACCCAGCGGGCCCGCTCCACCCTTCTCCCATACTCACTGTAAGCCCTAAGCACTAAGCCAGCCAAGTGTGAAGGGAGCTGATCCCCAGAGGGGAGGAAGCCGTTACCCCCTCCTCCATGAGCGTCACCCCGGCCCCTGATGGCAACAGATCCCACCAGCCGATCGGTCCGTTCCCACAGTGCAGCGGGCAGCCCACCTGCCCCTCCACAGAGAAGGGGGCCAGCGAGAGGCTTTGTCAGCCCTGGGACGAGGTGAACCTGGGTTTGATGCATAGGA
>NW_027689758.1:0-361 GCF_054177405.1 Leptonychotes weddellii | reverse complement strand
TCTCCATCCCTTCACTTTCAGTCTGGATGTATCTTTAGGTTCAAAATGAGTCTCTTGTAGACAGCATATGGATGGGTCCTGTCTTTTTATCCAATCTGAAACCCTATGCCATTTTATGGGAGCATTTTATGGTTGGAATAGGGTCCCCTACTCCTCCGCCATCTTTTCCTCCCCTGACATGCATTTATTAATTTCAATTAAGAGTCAAACTAGATTTTTATTTGTTTTTATTTTTTAAGTTTTTATTCAAATTCCAGTTCATTAACATAAAGTGTAATATTAGTTTCAGGTGTACAATATAGTGATTCAGCACTTCCATACTACATTGAGAGTGATTATTGAAAGATATGAATTAATTGTC
>NW_027689757.1:0-361 GCF_054177405.1 Leptonychotes weddellii | reverse complement strand
AAAAAGAAAAAAGAAAACGTGCCTTCACTTATGAGTGTTCAGTCTCTTCACATGAGACCAACCTAGGTGTGGTCCTTCGGAGTCCAGACTGGAATACTGAATTCTCTAGAGAGGAAATCCAGATTGAGACATACGCCTTCCTCAGCACAAACTAAGGGCTCTCTGGGGACAACTTTGTTTTGCCTTTTCTATTTCAGTATGTAAAATGGACCAACGACAAAAGTCTTGGTGGCATTGAGGGCTGCCTGTCAAAGCTCAAAGCTGCAGATCCAACCTTCGGTGAGTGATGCTGTCCCTGAGTTGAGCCCCATCTTGTGTGTCCAGCACCTTTCTGGTTCCCTGACTTCGAGACTCAGCTAGT
>NW_027689756.1:0-361 GCF_054177405.1 Leptonychotes weddellii | reverse complement strand
GACTCAGGTCATGATCACACGGTTGTAGGATGGAGCCCCATGTCAGGCTCTGTGCTCAGTGTGGAGTCAGCTTCAGATTCTCTCTCTGTCTCCCTCTCATTTACTCTCTCTCAAATAAATAAATGTTTTAAAAATATATATTTCTTGCATCCTGGTTCTGCGTAAGATGTATATTAGCCTGCTTGGGCTACCGTAACAAGATACCCCAGAATGGTTGGCTTAAATAACAGATTTATTTTCTCATGGTTCTAGAGGCTGGAAGTCCAAGATCAAGGCGGTGGCAGGGTTGGTACCTTCTGAGGATTCTATCCTCAGCTTGTTGATTGCTGTCTTCCCGTGTCCTCACATGGCCCTTTCTCTG
>NW_027689755.1:0-6955 GCF_054177405.1 Leptonychotes weddellii | reverse complement strand
GCAAGAAGGAAGGAAGGAAGGAAAGAAAGAAAGAAAGAAAGAAAGAGAAAGAAGAAAAAGAAGAAAGCAAGAAGGAAGGAAAGAAAGAAAGAAAGAAAGAAAGAAAGAAAGAAAGAAAGAAAGAAAGAGAAAGAAGAAAAAGAAGAAAGCAAGAAGGAAGGAAGGAAGGAAAGGAAAGAAAGAAAGAAAGAAAAAGAAAGGAGGAAAGAGAGAGAGAAAGAAAGAGAGAGAGAAAGAAAGAATGGAGGGAGGGAAGGAAGGAAGGAAGGAAGGAAGGACGGACTTCATCTGAAAGCAGAAATTGCTTTGTACTTTTCTGGACATCTAAGGAAACTATGATTTCATTTCTTTGTCTTTCAAGTTTTTTTTTTTAATTATCAGATTCCCAAACACCTGCAAGTTTTAATATACTCAAATCATGAGAAATACACATTTTTGGAAATTCCTCCTAACTTTTCTGTCACCACGCTAAATGAAGTAAACATAGTGCTTTCATTCTGTCTTTCTTTTTCCCATTTATCTCTAATGCTACCTCTCCTTGTTTCTTTAGATCAAAGAAACAAGTAAGTAACTCAAGGAACCTGAAAGTGAATTATTGGTCTAGTGTTGACCTCATAATGGTATTCTCTAGAGTATCCAATAAAAAATCACTTTTGGTTGAAATTAATCATCTCAGACTTTCAAGATTTAATATGCCTTCTTTTATAGAAGAAGATGACAATTGATGCATCAATGGGGCATCTGCTTTTGAGTTGCTTTTCCAGATGGATGCACACCTAACATCTTCATTCTAGTTGTTTTCATGAAAAATTACTTAGTTTTAGGAAATGGCTATTTCAATAGCAAACTAACTGGGTCTTTTGAATACCAGTATTCTCAGTGTCTTAGGTTTTTCTTTCATTTAAAATAATAATAATGCCTAAATCCCAAATTTTATCTGGATTAAATCAGATTTGTCAATGTACAGATCTAGCAGTTGGAACAGTGTTCAACTGTATATAAATACTTATAAATCTTTGTTGAATTTGAAAGTCTTGGTCTCATTACTAACTACATCAATCATATACTAAAACAAAGGGAAAAATTATTATTAAAAATAGATTAGCAGTTTTTAGAGTTAAGTATAGGAAAGGTCTTTAGTTCTTTTAGATTTTAGAATAAAAATTGGCCTAAAAATAGGCCATGAAATTATTATTTGTCATTGCTATTTTCATTTGGGAGGGGAACTTGCAGCTAAGTCCTCAAACCAAAAACCAAAGCCACTAATCACCACACATTCAGAGATCAAATTCTGCCAACAATTTGCCAATAGTTAGGGCCAGTCTTGACCAGTTTACTGAGAAGCTCCAATTCAGAATGGCCTAACAACCACAATCACTGTATCACCAATAAAGAAGAAATGAATTTGTAGCTAGAGGGATTGTTAGAGAAAACTGATCGTAGAGAAACTCTTCCCTTTCCTCCATTGCAAAGAGGGGACTCCAAAAGAATCCTCTATATAAAGATTGCAATACCTAGGGACATCTGGATGGCTCAGTCAGTTAAGCATCTACTTTCGGCTCAGGTCATGATCCCAGGGTTCTGGGATGGAGTCCCACATCAGGCTCCTTGCTCAGCAGGGAACTTTCAGATGTATGAAAGAGCAGATGAATCTCCCCAACCTTCCCCCAGACTACACTCTGGATCACAACAGTGACAGGTCTAACTGCACGGGAAGAAGAGGAGTTTGGAATATCTCAAACCAATCCTAAAATGTGTGTAAATGTGAAGGACCAAAATTAATCGGGATAGTCTTAAAGAAGAACAAGGATGGAAAATGTACACTTTCAGATTTCGAGACTTTCTATGAAGCTATAGTAATTAAGCCAGAAGAGTGTTGGTGCAAGGACCAGTGACTAAACTAGTGGAACAGAAGAGAGCTCTGAAATAGGCCCATATTTATAAAGTTACTGTGACTAATAATGGTGTCAAAGCAACTTAGTATCAGCATGACAAAAAAGAACCTTGATACCCATCTCGCATTATGCACAAGAATCAGAGATGGATTGTAAACCTAAATGTGAAATGTCTAACAATAAACCTAAAATCAAACTGTGTGCCAAGGCACCTTAGGGAACTATAGCAAACTCAAAGAGTACCATATGGTATTTCACATTTGTGAGACAAACACAGCAATATAAACTTCTATTAGACTCTTCCCAAACTACCAGCTCAAGGTCACACACACTTTCAAAATTACATTATACTACATTTCATACCATATGTATCTTTTCTTTTTTTTTTTTTTAAAGATTTTATTTATTTATTTGAGAGAGAGAGACTGAGAGAGAGAGAGCATGAGAGGGGGGAGGGTCGGGAGGGTCAGAGGGAGAAGCAGACTCCCTGCCGAGCAGGGAGCCCGATGTGGGACTCGATGTGGGACTCGATCCGGGGACTCCAGGATCATGACCTGAGCCGAAGGCAGTCGCTTAACCAACTGAGCCACCCAGGCGCCCCATATGTATCTTTTCAAAACTAGGTGTTCAGTGGTAGCTATCAGAAAAAGTACTGTACAAGAATTAACATGGAAAAGGTTATGAAGGTGTTGGTGTCCAATCCAATTCCAAAACTCCAAGATTTGAGAAGTTGTACAGTGTAATACACATATATCCTATTCCTAAGTAATGGTGGTTAAGAAAAAAATACAAATATTATTTTTCTTTTATTTAATTTTTATTATTTTTTCAAACATCAACTGTGCTTTAGGATATAAATCCTTATTAAGTGGTTTGGACCTACCTGCTTAATAAACTGAATTGTTGGGTATTTCTTTTAGCCTATTAGACCTCTAAAAATATTACTAACATTTTTTTAAAGATTTTATTTGTTTATTTGACAGAGAGAGAGACATCAAGAGAGGGAATACAAGCAGGGGGAGTAGGAGAGGGAGAAGCAGGCTTTCCACTGAGCAGGGAGCCAGATGCGGGGCTCGATCCCAGGACCCTGGGATCATGACCTGAGCCGAAGGCAGACGCTTAACGACTGAGCCACCCAGGAGACCCTAAAAATATTATTAACATATTAAAGTCTCCATAGACCAAGAAAGTATGGGAAACTCTTCTGTAGAAAAAAAAATAAGGCAGGGGGAAACATATTCATGACCTTGGGGTAGGCCAAAATTTCTTAAACAGGAACAAAAAACACTACACATAAAAAGTAATAAATTAGACTACATTAAAATTAGGAACTTCTCTTCACTCAAGACACTGAAACAAAGAAAGGGCTAGCCACAGACTGAAAGAAGATATTCACAATACATATACTTGAATAAGAACTCCTATCTAGAATATATAAAGAACTCATACATCAATAAGACAACTCAATTTTTTAAATATACAAAGAACTTGAGCATTTTAATATCTGCTTCAGCAAAGCAGATATTAAAATGATCAATAAGTATACAGAGAGAAGTCATCCTCATTATTTATAAGGGAAATGCAAATTAAAGCCTCTGTGAGATACCACTACACACACCCCCAGAAGAACCTGAGAAGAACTGTTGATGCCAAGCATGGCTGCAAATGGAAAACAATAGAAACTCTAATGTGTTTCTGATGGGAACATACTTATACTTGGTTTGACCATTTTGGAAAACTGTTGGCAATATATACTAAAGCTTAAACATATACCTACCCTATGACCCCTGGGAATTCCATTCCTGGCTATGTATGCATGACAAATGAATGCGTGTGTCCACCAGAAACATCTACAAAAATGTTTATAGCAGGTTTATTCACAATAGCCAAAAACCAAGTCAACACAAATGTCTGTCGACAGAAGAATGGATAAATAAGTAATGGTATCCTCAAATGGTAGAATATAAAAGAACTAACTACAGTTTCACACAACACAGATCATTCACAGGCTCTGTGTTGCATGACAGAAGCCAGGCACTACAGAACATATACGTTATGATTCCATTTACATTATGGTCAAGATCTTTTAAAACTAACTGGTGATTAGAATAGCAATGACCTTGGAGGGAGAGCTATTGGCTGTGAAGGACCCTAATAGTGGTGCTGAAAATGTTCTCTGTCTTGATGTGGGTGGAGGTTACTTACTTTGTACATATATAAAAATCTATTGAGCTGCCATTTTATACACACACACTCACACACACACACACACATAAAATACTTCAATAAGAAAATCAGAACTGAATTCTAAATAACAAAATAAGGCAATTCTGAACAAATTACTAGAATATTATATAATCTAATGGAATTATTAAGTGTAAGGGCATTCAACCTAGCTTAGTTGGTAGCAATTATTTACAGATAAAAATATTACATATTTAATCCCACACAATTTGATATTCTCAGTATGCAGGTCAGTAGTACAATAGAGCACTTAGCTTACAGTAGGAGATTTGGGGTTCTAGCTCCCTACTTATTATCTATGTAGCCCTAATAAATCACCCAGCCTCTCTTTAAAGCCAGGATAAAGTGTTACCTACCATACTGGATTACTGAAACAATTAAGGGGACAATATGTGCTTGGCAAAGGGTAAGCACTAAATAAATGTTTTATCATTACCATTATTTTCATTTCTCTTTCACAAATCACTGGTAAGCCTGCATATGTTTTGTATCCGTTTATGCAATTATAACACCATCTTTTGAAGTTTAATTACTAATTTTAGTTACTTTGATTGAGGCAGTTTTAAAACCAGGAAACTAGATGGAAGTTGGGAAGAAAACAAGGAGGTAGCATTCAATGGATGAGAATGAACAAGAATAAAGATACTTGGAGTACAGCTTTGAAAAAGAAAAAGTAATGCTGATGCACAGTAATCTTATTCCTTAATTCCTACACCAGTATCTGTGTGCAGAAGGGTCTGAAGTTCATCTCAGTAGAACTAAACAATACAACCCTATCTATTCCAGAAGAGGAGTCAGAAATATCTACTCAACTGTACCATTATTCATCTCAAGAGTCCGAGTTATTGTATGTCTGATGCCAAGATGACACCGGACAAGTGGAGAGAGGAGGAGTCATCATCTCAGAGTTTATGAAATCACTGTGGCAATGAACATCTGAATGTGTGGCTAGAAAAAAAGAAGGACACTTTGACTCAGTGTACATAATGTCTGTATCAAAGCAAAATTAATTCCAGTCATATTTTTGAAAATGAAAGAGTTTGCAATTTTCTAGCAATTGTTGGATAATAAACAGAAGTCAGTCATATTTACCCATTAATTTAAGACATGTGAAATGTTTTTGTATTTTATTGGTTTTCATAAACAGAAAAAAATTATTCATAGCTTCACTCAAGATTTAGGCTCTCAACCCTATTTTGTGCCCATAACGTATTAACCTTTTTTTACTGGGAATTCTCTTAACATATGATTATTTCACAATGTTGATCCTCACGAAAGGGGACATAATACTTTAGCAAAGCATTATCTTGAGTCAATACCTCCAACTCTAAGATTTCTAAGTCCACTTGAGCATCTAGAGGATTTTTAATTCCTCATTATTTGTGTTGAAATAATGGACTTGATTCTCTTTCTCTATGACTACTAATCGATACAAATTAATTTCTTTTTCCCAGGCTGAACTAGTTTTCAATGGCCAAAATCCCTAGCAAGTATATCTGTTAGCCTTAAGACACTTTAACACTTTAAAGAGATGCTTTCTTCATTGTTTAAGGTAGAATTTTATGAGTAGTGATGAATATGATCTCCTCTTACCTATGAGCAGGTGAAAACTGGCTGAGCATGTTGTCCTTTCAAACTCCCCCTCTGCATGCCCCTAATCCTGGCCCCTTCATATTCTGATGGTTTTTCAGCTGTTAGGATCATATCCAGTTAGAACTGACCTCTAAGGCAAATAAGGACAAATTAAAAGGGTAAAGACTCAGAGACATTTGACCCATCCCTCATGGGCCCTGAAATAATAAAAAACAAAGAAACCTAAGAAACCAGCAACTTGGGAAAGAATGTGAGGAGTGTTTGACATTGCTCAGGATGGCACAGCTGAGATGAATACATTCGCTGTTCTGGAACAGGCAACATAGGATTGCAGCCCCAGCTGTGATAATAGGAGTACGCTGACCCGTGACTACATCTTGACTGAATTGCAGGTCTTGAATCTAATCATTATGTTAAGAGGAGGTGTTGAGCCTCCAAAAGGAAGGCGAGTCTGGAAAAAGAGACATGGCAATATGTTAAAGCCAAACTATAACCTAAAATCCACAAATACATGTCATCCCACCTGCTATTTGTTTCTGACAGAGCTGTCATCCAGTGATCTGGAGATGAGAAAGGGGAGCAACAGCTTTTACAAGAGGTAATAATGTGTGCTCTGAAATTGTGTCTGTTGCTGAAAGGCCATATTCCTGTGCAGCATTATTTCCATCCCTTTAGGTGGTGCTCCATGAACTCAACACTCATTTGAGAAACACACTGGTTCAGCAAGCTAACAGCATGCAGATTTCTACTCTTTTCTATTTGAAACAAGAAAAATGATGAAGCTGTATGCCTTAAATCTTGAGCAATAGCACACACTGAGAAATATGTCCTACAAAAAATAAAAATGTAGTCTCCTAGGAAGTACGTCTTAGGCCTATTAAACATGTTAGTAAAATCTCTCCCAAAGTTGAAAGGGGAACCCTCCTACACTGTTGGTGGGAATGCAAGCTGGTGCAGCCACTCTGGAAAACGGTATGGAGGTTCCTTAAAAAGTTGAAAATAGAGCTACCATATGACCCAGCAATTGCACTACTGGGTATTTACCCCAAAGATACATATGTAGTGATCCAAAGGGGTATGTGCACCCCAATCTTTATAGCAGCAGTGTCCACAATAGTCAAACTATGGAAAGAGCCAAGATGTCCATCAACAGATGAATGGATAAAGAAGATGTGGTATATATATATACAATGGAATATTATGTAGCCATTAAAAAAAAAAAA
>NW_027689754.1:0-14610 GCF_054177405.1 Leptonychotes weddellii | reverse complement strand
CACCAACAGTGTAGGAGGGTTCCCCTTTCTCTGCATCCCCTCCAACATCTGTCGTTTCCTGACTTGTCAATTTTAGCCATTCTGATTGGTGTGAGGTGGTATCTCATTGAGGTTTTGATTTGGATTTCCCTGATGCCGAGCAATGTTGAGGACTTCTTCATGTGTCCGTTGGCCATTTGGATGTCTTCTTTGGAAAAATGTCTGTTCATGTCTTCTGCCCATTTCTTGATTGGATCATTTGATCTTTGGGTGTTGAGTTTAATAAGTTCTTTATAGATTTTGGATACTAACCCTTTATCTGATATGTCAAGACAGTATGGTACTGGCAGAAAAACAGACACATAGATCAATGGAACAGAATAGAGAGCCCAGAAATGGACCCTCAACTCTATGGTCGACTAATCTTCGACAGGAGAATGTCCATTGGAAAAAAGACAATTTCTTCAAATGGTGTTGGGAAAATTGGACAGCCACATGCAGAAGAATGAAACTGGACCGTTTCCTCACACCACACACAAAAATAGACTCAAAATGGTTGAAAGACCTAAATGTAAGACAGGAGTCCATCAAAATCTTAAAGGAGAACACAGACAGCAACCTCTTTGACCTCAGCTGCAGCAACTTCTTCCTAGAAACATCGCCAAAGGCAAGGGAAGCAAGGGCAAAAATTAACTATTGGGACTTTATCAAGATAAAAAGCTTTTGCACAGCAAAAGAAACAGTCAACAAAACCAATAGACAACCGACAGAATGGGAGAAGATATTTGCAAATGACATATTAGACATTTTTCATTAGTAACTTCTATCAGACTGCAAGAAAGAAATAATTCCAATATTAAACAAAGTCTTCTAGAAAATAGAGCAAGATTTTTTCATGTTTTGAAGCTAGCACAATGGAATGGTCTGAATGCTTCCCCTTCAAATTCATATGTTAAAATCCTAAAGACCAATGTGATGGTATTAGGAGGTGGGGCCCTTGGAAAATGGTTAGGTCATGAAGATGGAGCCCTCATGAATGTTAATAGTGTTCTTATAAAAGAGACCCTCCAGGGATTCCTCGTCTCTTCCACTATGTGGAAGAGGACCCTCACCTGACCATGCTAGCACTCTGCTTTTGGGACTTCCAGCCTCCAGAACTGTGAAAAATAAATTTCAGTTGTTTATAATACCCAGTCTGTGTTATTTTATTATAACAAACAGAGTAAGGCACATAAATGATGCAAACCTGAGAGGCGAGAGTGCAGGAGGGACACAAATTACCATCAGATCTAATTTGTGAACCAAGAGCACAAAGTTAGTAAACTGAGAAGTGAAAAACATAGTTTACTTTGATTCCTTTTTGGAAAAGCTCCCAAGTTTTTTTGGCAACCTCACTTAGGCTAAAATATGTTAAGCACTGCATATTTAAAATGTAATGCTGTTGACTAATGCCTTGAGTCATATTTACTTATAGGCAAGTACAAGGGATAGGCAGAATTTCTGCTCCATTTTTAGCACTCTGCAGTTGTGTATGGACTTAGTGTATTTGTTTTATCTAAGAGGCCATTTGCCTCCATGCCTTTCTTTCACCCTGCAGTTCTGGTGTTCTGGTTGAGCTAAATTTCAGGAAGCAAGAGTCTTTGCAAATGGCAAGATTTCATTGATTTATATGGCTGAGTAGTAGTCCATCATATATATATATATATATATAATTTCTTCATCCATTCATCAATCAATGGATGGACCCCTGGGCAGTTTCAATAATTTGGCTATTGTAGATAATGCTGCTATAACCATTGGGGTGCATGTGTCCCTTTGAAGTAGTATTTTTGCATTATTTGGATAAATATCTAGTAATGTGATTACTGGATTACAGGGTAGTTCTATTTTTAACTTTTTGAGGAACCTCTGTACTGTGTTCCAGAGTAGCTGTACCAGTTTGCATTCCTACCAATAGTGCAAGAGTGTTCCCCTTTCTCCACATCTTCACAACCTGTTGTTTCTTAGGTTGTTGCTTTCAGCCATTCTGACAGATGTGAAGTGATACTCATTGTAGTTTTAATTTGCATTTCCTTGATGATCAATGATGGTGAATATCTTTTCATGGGTCTGTTGGCCATCTGATGTCTTCTTTGGAAAAATATCCATTCATGTCTTCTGCCCATTTTTTAATTGGATTATTCATTTTGGGGGTGTTGAGTTTGATAAGTTCTTATATATTTTGGATACTAATCCTTTACCAGACATGTCATTTGCAATTATCTTCTCCCATCCTGTAGGTTGCCTTTTAGTTTCATTGATTGTTTCCTTTGCCGAGCAAAAGCTTTTTATTTTGATGTAGTCCTGATTGTTTATTTTTGTTTTTGTTTCCCTTGCCTCTGGAGACATATCTAGAAAGAAGTTGCTATGGTCAGTGTCAAAGAAGTTACTGTCTGTGTTCTCCTCTAGGATTTTGATGGTTTCCTGTCTCACATTTAGGTCTTTTATCCATTTTGAATTTATTTTGTGTATGGTGTAAAGAAGTAGTCCAGTTTCATTCTTCTGTATGTGGCTGTCCAGTTTTCCCAACACCATTTGTTGAAGAAACTATCCTTTTTCCATTGGATATTCTTTCTTGCTTTGTTGAAGATTAATAGACCATGTAGTTGTGGGTCCATTTCTAGGTTTTCCATTTTGTTCATCGATCTATGTGTCTGTTTTTGTGCTAGTACCATACTGTCTTGATGACTACAGCCTTGGAATATAGGAAGTCCAGAATCGTGATGCCTCCAGCTTTTCTTTTCTTTTTCAGGATTGCTTTGGTTATTCAAAATCCTTTGTAGTTCCATACAAATTTTAGAACTGTTTGTTCTAGCTCTGTGAAAAATATTGGTTGTATTTTGGTAGGGATATAAACTACTTTCTTAAAGAAATACTACTTTAAATAACACTGAAGAATACATATTTCTTTATTTAAAGTTTAATAAATTATGTGAAGGGGAAAAGAGAAAATTGCATTTTGATATTGACTATATTAAGTTAACTAATAAAAGTTAAACTATAAGATAAAATAAACCCTTAACTGTATACACTTTTAGTCAGTAAACTTAGTATGGCATATCATATGTTTAATATCAGTGCCTTATTTCAGAATAACTTATAAGAATTTATATGGCAGTGGGTTTCCTGTATTCAGACCATTTTATTAATGGGAAGTTTATTTTTTTTCTATAAGATTTTTTGTTTTAGTTTTAGGTAGGTCTATAATGCATCTTGCATCAATTTTTCAGTATATTCTATTAAGACTCAAGGTTACTTTTTTCATACATTTAATTAGTTGGTCAAGAAAAAAAAAAATTCAAGAGTTTTTCCTTCCTGTATAAAATTGTTGTGAGGGACCCTTGTCAAAAATCAATTCACTATTTATGCTTAGGACTATTACTGGATTCTCTGTTCAGTGTCACTGACCACTCTGTCTCTCCTTGGGCCAACTTTATAATGAATTTTGAAGCCATTTGGTGTGAATCTCCATTTTTTTCCCTTTTTAAACAAGATTATTTTGTCTCTTCTAGGTCCTTTGCATTGCTATGTAAAATTTAGAACCAATTTTTTATATTCCTCCAAAAAAATCTATTAGTATTTTGATTGGGATGCTTTTGAATCAAATTTGGGGAAAATATTGAATCTCATTTTTGTGTAATATGTTCTTCTAGAATAAGCCTTATAATTTGGTGTATTACTTCAAAGTTGTAGCGCATTGTTTGTAAAAACACCCCCTTCAATGCAATGACTCATTTTTCTTTAACCGATAGAAGATTTTCTATTTATGTTGTTTTTTTATAGTGTTTGATTATGAAAGTACTTTGTATTTCTCTTGCTTGAGATTTGCTAGACTTCTGTAGGTTGATGTTTTTTGTAACTTTGCAAAATTATCAGCCATTATATCTTTACATACTTTTCCTCTCTATTATCTCTTTCTTCCTGTGGAGAAGTACTTTCATGATTTCCAGACTACTTGCTATTGTCCCATAGTCACTGAGGTTCTCTTTATATCTTCCTTTTTCCCTCCTCTCTGTTCATTAGCTAGGATACATTTTGTTTGCCTATCTTTAACTCACTGAGCATTTTTTCTGTCATATCCTATTTACTTTTAAGCCAGTCAATACAAGGTTTTTGTTTGTTTCTGCTCTACAATTTGGTTAAGTTATAACTGATGTATAATAAATTGTGCATATGTTAAAATAATAATGGAGCTTTTACATAAGTATAAAATTGCATAATCATCACCACAATCAAGATAAACATCTTCCCCCAAAATTTCTTCTTGCCATTTTTAAAAAAATATTTTATTTATTTTTGCGAAAGAGAGAGAAAATGAGCAAGCAAGCAAGCAAGCACAAGAGGGGAGAAGAGGCAGAGGGAGAAGCAGACTCCCTGCTGAGCAGGGAGCCCCATGCTGGACTCGATCCCAGGATCTTGGGATCATGACCTGAGCCGAAGGCAGACGCTTAACCAACTGAGCCACCCAGGTGCCCTATTCATGCCGTTTTGTAATCCATCTTTCTCCCCACTCTCACCCCATAAAACCACTGATCTGCTTTATGTCATTATAAATTAGTTTGCATTTTCTGGGCTTTTGTACAAATGGAATCATACAGTATGTATTCTTTACCATCTGATTTCTTTTGCTCAAAATAATGATTCTCAGAACCATATAAGCTATTGTGTATATCAATTAATTACTGTTTTATTGCTGAGTATTATTGCATGTTATTGAAATAGCAGGATTTGTTTATTCATTCACCTGTTAATGGACATTAAAATTGTTTCTAGTCTGGGGCTATTTCAGATAAACCATCTATGAATATTTGTGTGCAAGTCTCTCTGTATAAATGCATTTTCATTACTTCTGGATAAATATCTAGAAATAGAATTGCTCAGTAATATGTAGATATGTGATTAATTTTTTTTTAAATGGCTAAACCACTTTCCAAAGTGGTTCATGAATTAATTTATCTGTAGGGTATGAACATTTTAGTTGTTTCAAAACCTTGTTAACATTGAAACATCATATTTTTAAATTTTATTTTATCTATGATACTTTTTTAAAGATTTATTTATTTATTTATTTATTTGAGAGAGAGAGAGAGCAGAGGGAGAGGGAGAGTGAAAATCTCAAACAGACTCCATGCTGAGCACAGGGCCCCCAAGTGGGGTTCAATCTCACAGCCCCGAGATCATGACCTGAACCAAAACCAAGAGTTGGTTGCTCAACAGACTGAGCCACCCACACACCCCACTGTTAGACTTTTTGTTCTGCACTTCTATTTGGTTTCTTTTTATAATTTCCATTTTTGCAATATTTTTCTTTAAATTTGAAGATTACTTATAATAGTTCTAAGGCATGTATCTGCTCTTGCAACATCTGCTTCTTTGTTATTATTTTTATTATATGATTGATATTGTGAATAATTGCAAGGGGTTTGGTGTTCTTTTTGATAAGGAATTATATTGCTGGCTTATCTTATTGACTCCATCAGGCTTGGATTCTTTGTTCAGGCTGGAATATTTTTGTCCTTTATTGTAGACCATGACACAGTTTAGGAAATACCTCACAAGGTGTGACCTTCTGAGGTATCAACTGAATGACCAAATTTTTCAATGAGGTCACTCAAATCTGACTAGACTTCAACTCCAGCAACTTCCAGACTTGCCCAAACTATGGCATCTCTGCCTACCTTGTAGCCTCAAAGAAACCACTCTGGTCTGGGCCCC
The DNA here is from genome assembly GCF_054177405.1 of Leptonychotes weddellii. Classification (NCBI taxonomy): domain Eukaryota; kingdom Metazoa; phylum Chordata; class Mammalia; order Carnivora; family Phocidae; genus Leptonychotes; species Leptonychotes weddellii. Next base: position 8,877 of record NW_027689754.1, on the reverse strand, counting down.
TTGAGTTTTGCTCTGTTAATCTCTTTTTCCAGTCCTTGACCCAGACATGCAGGATTCTATGTGCAGACTTATGAAGCACGTTGCTTAATAGATGTCTCCTCTCCAGTGTCCTGATGAACCAATTTAAAAACTCCAGATTAGAGGTGAGACTCCACCTTCCAACTCTGTTGTCTGAAAAGTGTCCAGGTTTTGAATAATGTGAATGCAGAATTTTTTTTTCACTTTTTCTCAAGAATCACTTTTTGAGTTGCATGCATATACATGTCTGAAAAGAGTTGTTTCATATATTTTATCTTGTGTAAAACTTGATTGTATTAGGAGAACAAATTCAATACCAGTTACTTCATTGTGACAAGCAACAGAAATCCCTCTGTCATTATCTTTCAAAGATTTCTCTATCAAACTATTTCTTTCTCTCTGTGAAACTCCTATTACACATTTGATAGATGTTTATACTCTACTTCTATGTCCTAAATGTACATATGTATTATAGATATATATTATGCATAATATACATGTGTATATATTATATGGATATATACAAAATATGTTCTATATTTATATATCACAAATATATTGCAAATACATATACATTCACAAATATATATATATGCATATATATACACACATATGTATTCATATATATATTCAATATTTTATTCTCCTCTATATTGGATTGTGAATGAGTTCATCAAATCTATTTTCAAATCTTTTTTTTTAAGATTTTATTTATTTATTTGAGAGAGAGAGAGCGAGAAAGCAGGGGGAGACAGAGGGACAAGCAGACTGCACTGAACATGGAGCCCAACATGGGGCTCTATCTCATGATCCTAAGATCATGACCTGAGCTGAAATCAAGAGTTGGGAGGCTTTGCCAACTGAACCACCCAGCCCCCTTGCCATTTTCAAATCTTTGATTCTATCTTCGTCTGTGTGGAATCTACCACTTAACCCACTTATTAAAGGTAGGTTTCTGTTTTCTTTTTATATTTCAATAACTGTATCCTCCATTTCTATAATTTCCATTTAACACTTGATCAAAGAGGTCATAATTCTTTTTTCTCACCTTAATATCCTAATTTTCCTCTCTTGTTTTGAAACATTTAAAACTATTTCTTGCCCACACATTTCAAATATCTAAACTCTCTCTAGTTCCTGGTTTTATATTTAAACTTTTTTTTAAAAGATTGTATTTATTTATTTGTCAGAGAGAGAGAGCACAAGCAGGGGAAACTGCAGGCAGAGGGAGAGGCAGGCTCCCCGCTGAGCAAGGAGCCCAATGCAGAGCTCCATCCCAGGACGCTGGGATCGTGACCTGAGCCAAAGGCAGCCGCTTGACCAAATGAGCCATCCAGGCCTCCCTCTAGTCCCTGGTTTTAAAGAATGAATTCAGTGTTTACATATTCTGTTTGATGATACTATTTAGAGAGTTTCAGTAGATAATAAGATCATGACCTTTGCCTTCAGGAATGCTTGGACTGTAAATATGTATTTGGTAATCATCTCAGCATAAAAAAAAAAAAACAAAAAACATAAAAATAGATAAGATTGTCAGGGGATATTTTATTTTTATTTTTGTTTTTTTTTTTAAATATGAGCAAGAATGGGACTAAAATCAGACTAAAATATCATCATTTAAAGGATAGACTGATGATAAGTAGCTTACAAAGAAATTGAACAAAATAATTTAGAAGGAAAGAATAGAATTCAGTGGGTGGAGATGTAAAGAATGATAAATTTAGACAAATCATTAAGAAGTTTGGCTATGAAATAGGAGAGACATAGAGTGGTAATATAACAAAAACCCTGAAAAATAATCTTTTAAACTTAAGCTCTTTCATATACTTATTTAGTTAGAGCTTCACAAAAATTATATGAAGTAGGTATTTTTATATTCCCTTTACAGCCAAGAAACGGAGTCATTAAAATATTAGGTGACTAGCTTGCGTCGACAGTGTTGATTTTTCTGGAAAAGTTATTTGTAGATCTGTACTCATTTATTTTACAAATATGTGTTAATTGTTTAATAAGTTCCAGGGTGTATGTATAAGTGCCTTTACAATTGCACATTCCAATACTAAAATTAGAACCATTCATTGAAAAGTTAAACAGTTTTGAACTGTGTTAAATTTATTTAAATAGGGGTACCTGGGTGGCTCAGTCAGTCTGCATTCAGCGCAGGTCATGATCCCAGGGTCCTGGGATTCAGCCCCATGTCAGGCTCTCTGCTCAACAGGGAGCATGCTTCTCTCTCTCCCTCTGCCTGCCACTCTGCCTACTTGTGCTCTCTCTCTCTCTGTGTCAAATAAACAAATAAAATCTTCTAAAATTTTTATTTAAATAAATATGACATAAATGGCAGTGATAGAAAAGTGACATTTATATAACAAAATCAGTGGGGAGTAAAATATTACACTGATTTTTTTATTTGGAAATATCCTAAATTCTTTTGAAATGAGATAGATAGTTTTTCATTACTTTGTCTTAAGCAGAGGTTCTGTGACTATCTTTCAAGTATTTGTTGGTTAAATTTTTTAATCTCAGAAAGAGGAAAAAATACATTATTTGAGGGACTCCTTCCAACTCACTTACTTGAATATAATTTCTTTCTCTCTCCTTCCTTCTGAAAAAAATTTAGCAACTGTTACATATTTGAAATTATATTATGTACTATGTATATAAAAATAGTCATTAAAATATAATGCAAGAGGTCATTAAGTCTTGAAATTGGCAACTATCACCTAATTTAAAAGATAAATTTTCAAAATTATAGACTAATAACCCTTATAATTTATCCCACAATATTCTAGAATATGATTATTATTTCCATAGGTCCTCAGAAAAGGAAATAATGAAAGATTAGCATAAATTCCCTAAGAGAAGAACACAAGTAACACTGTATATTTAAAAATGTGTCTACTCAACTGATAACACCAAGTCAAACCCATGGATTTTCAAAACTATTTTTAACAGGATATTTTCAGATTTATTAATGGGAAAATACTTCAGAGAATAGTACAATCCAAATTGGTGAATTTTTGTTTCATTAGAAACTCACATGGTGTGATAACCTAGGAGAACTTTCTTCTACCACTTTCAAAAGTGTTAAAATTAATAACTAATTGTCAATGAATTTAATAGAAATAAGTGGATGTTTTGTGTTAAATTTAAATACACACACAACATAGGTTACTGAATATAGGTCTTAGCATTTGTTAATATGAAAAGAGATTATCTGGTTTCAGTGATGATAAACTTAAGATAAAATTTTGTGTCATTATGACAGAATGTGGCATCTAGGCCTCTGTAATGTTCAACTGTCATATCTTATCAGGAAGGTTATGTTCAGGGAGGGAGCTTCATTTAAAATTGGATATTGATTCATGGGAATGTATCAGAATATTAACTGGGAAATAGGAGAACAGAAAATTACATCATATGCTGATATATCTGCAGTGGTGAAAGAAGAGGACTGTGGAGTAGGTATGGAACGATACCTTTATGTGCAGGAACAGGTAATAGGCAGTACCTGGATTGTTCATATACTTGATACTAATTTGGGATTTTTATTTCTGGTTTTTGTTTTATTCCTCCATGACTCTTCTCTCATATTTCCACAAGTTCAATGCTTCTCATTGCCTTAAACAAAGTGTGTGGCAAGGCAGAAAGCACAGGTAGATCTATTTTTCCAGCTTTTTTATTGAAAAATCCTAAATCCTTGGGATATGTTAAAGGGTTTATAAAAAAGATCTTGGAAAATCATAAGGTCTAAAAATGCTTACTTATTCAGTGGTTTGGGGGAAATACATGTGAGAGAGAGAAGTTCATGAGTACTGGGGCAATAAGAACCTGTGCCCCGCTGCTTGGCATCATTTGTGGGAAGTGGAGAGATTCTAGAGAAGATGTCTAGTGTGTAAGACACCTCAGGATGACCCACCCACATCCACAGTTCCCATTTTGCAAGCATGCTAGAGAAGGAATTTCTGATTAATTAATGACAGTCTCATCCTTTCACCCTCCTTTGTCCAAACATATACCTTGCCTTGGCATAAGATTCCAGAATCTGACATGATGTCAGAGGAAAAGGGTCAACTTAAGAACCATTTAGCTTAAGTGTTTCATATATTTGGCCAAATGGTGCTCAACGCTAGGTATGAAGCAGCTCCTTACAAAATTAAGGGTTATTTCTCACACACCTAATTTCAGGGATTGGATCAATAAATGGAAATTAAGAGAGGCATATTTTGTTCACTAAAAGTGATTTGTGACATATAGATTCATTGAACACATTCTCTGTTTTATAGGAATTTTTTTTAAGATTTTATTTATTTATTTGAGAGAGAGAATGAGTGAGAGAGAGCATGAGAGGGGGGGAGGGTCAGAGGGAGAAGCAGACTCCCCGCTGAGCAGGGAACCCGATGTGGGACTTGATCCTAGGACTCCAGGATCATGACCTGAGCCAAAGGCAGTTGCTCAACCAACTGAGCCACCCAGGCGCCCTGTTTTATAGGAATCTTAAGCTTGCTTTTTCTTTTCTTTTCTTTCTTTTCTTTTTTTCCCTTCCTTCCTTCCTTCCTCCCTTCCTCCCCTTCTCTCTCTCTTTTTTCTTTCTCTCTTTTCTTTCTTCTTTCTTTCCTCTGAAAGGCTGAAAGAGAAATGAATGATCACTTGTTAGGAGTGTTGTGAAAAATATTCTACTGAATATGAGAATGACATAGTTACATCTGGGGTTCTCTTTATTCCTATTTCCATGATGTTAATTTAATTGTAACTTAATTCTCTTGGTATTATTCCTTCCCAATTACAAAAGTCAATCAATCAAACAAATAACAAAAAAGTGTTTTTCCCTTTTTCTAATATGTGTGAAACCAACTGGAAAAGCTTGTGACTTTGTCAAAACATGACTGGACAAACATCCTATAAGTACATATTATTGTGTTCTATGATAGAATGAGAATTTAACAAGTAGAGGCATTAATTCTCAGGATAGCATACCAAATTTGACTTAAAAGGCCAGTAAATAGTTCATTTCTCTTACCTGTTTGGGTAAATATTTAAAGTTGAAAAATCAGTGGCTTATTGAACATTCTACATGCTCTTTTTAACTTGGTTATAACATTTTAACACATCTCAAATAAGGCAAATACTGCAAATAAAGCATAAGAAATATTTTTTATTTTATTTTTTGTTTTTCACAGCCTTTATTATTTTATTTTATTTTATTTCAGTATAGTTAACATAAGAAATATTTTTATAAAGTAGTTATATATGAGTACATTCTCTAGTGAATAAAGAAGCCCATATTAAGTCATATTATTTCTGTAAATATATTTTGCCATAGAATTAAATTATTTTGTGCAAAGTAAAAGGGAAATGTAATAAACCAAATGTGCATAATTTGCATTGTGTCTCACTTTTCAAACTTAATTTTTCCAGACTTCCTTTTCAAACATTCATAGTCTGAGTTAAGATTTTTGCTTTTATTAATTTGGTAAATTACATTAAATAGACCATCTTTTCAAGGTTGTATAGTACATTACTTGACAAAAAGTACTGAATGGTCTTTTAAAAATTACATTTGCTATTTTTTAAACTACATTATACAAACACAAATGAAAATATAATGATAAGATAACTATATACCATTTAGAAGTAAAAAATAAAACTTCGTCAAGATCATTTACAAAAAATACAAAACAGAATTAAATCCTAATCCTCAATCATATTTTCCTCCTCTCTTACACAGAGACAATTATTTTAAGAAGGATACATATTGTTTATTTTTTTTGACTAATTTTTCTTTGAATTCAATTTCTCTGTGTTTTTTAAGTATAAATAATACTGTTCAATACTTTTTGTTTGTTTGTTTTTCCTGACCTGGGTGTATACCAAAACACAACAAGAAACCCTCCCAAAACTATGTTTTCTAAATGAATAACAACCAATTTTATTGTCTTCAGAAACTATAATAACTAAAAGTGAGATTTTTTTAATCAGGCTTATTCTTCCATATCTATTTCCCAGAGTTTAAAAAGAGTATATCATATAACAGGCATGACTGAAAGTAGACCTAGATCAAATTAACACATTTGATTAAAAAATCTAATAGAGCGCTTCTGCATAGTCTGATCCTGCTGTTTCCAACAAGATACTGATTTCTTATTTCTTGCTTTTATTTATAGACCACTTAGGGATGCTTACCGAGGCAGGTTATAAAGAAAAAAAAAAACTGAGAAAAGTTTTAAAAGTCTTTTATCAGAAGGGTAATTGACAGCTAGCCTGGTCCCAGGAAAAAGGTGGTGCATTATGGAATAGGGATAAAATGTTAAGAAAAAAGTAGGAATCAGGACAGTCATGACAATAACCTTGAATGATTGGAACAACCAGAAAGTGAAGAGATGAATCAAGAAAGAAAAGTAAAGGAAAGGAAAAGAAAAAGGAAATTAAAAAGAGTAAATAGTAGGCTATGCCTAGGCCAAAATGTTAGTCATATCTGAATATTGAATATAATCTCTCTTTTTAACCATTGTAACATGTTTTTTAACAATTTCTATTTTAGATTTGCCATATATTGTAAGGGGGTAAAACTGAATTTAATTCTGTCAAGTTTCTCTGCAATTCAGTACCTATGGAAATCACAGTAGTGTTCACCAAATATTCTATTATCTGCTCTTGATTTCCCACACTGCCGGGCCATGTGATTAGTTCTGATTAGTGATCTGAAGTCTAAAACCTTCCAAAGTGATTCAGGGAAGTCCAATGGTGGTTCCTCAGCTCCTTTCTCCTGTTACAAATATTAAGGAGGCTGTATGTTACACTGTTTCAATAAGAAAATGTAAGGTACAGGAGGAGGAGCAAGATGGCAGAGGAGTAGGAGACCTGGATTTCGTCTGGTCTCAGGAATTCAGCTGGATAAGGATTAAACCATTCTGAACACCTACAAACTGAACAGGAGATCAAAAGAAAAGAATAGCAGCAACTCTCTGAACAGAAAAGCGACCACTTTCTGAAAGGTAGAACATGTGGAGAAGTGAATCTGAGGCAATATTCAGGAAGATAGAAGGCAGGGAAGGGAGCCTCCATCAGCCGCTAATGGCAAGTGATAGAGCCATGGAGCACAAAATCTGAACTTTTAGAAGTCTGCTCCACTGAGGGACGTCGCTCCAGTGGCTAAGCAGGGGGTGGAACACTCGCTGGGACAGTGTGGTCTCAGGACCCTCGGGGTCACAGAAAGACCAGGGGTGCCTGAGTGTGTAAGAGCTCCCAGGTATTGGAGCCAGGAAGCCAGCTGCAGAGATGAAGCCGAGGAGCAGGCTCTCGGCTCGGGGTTGCCATAAACCGTGATCTGCAGCACAGTTGGGCCAGCGCTCCTCCAGCAGGGACCCAACAAGCGGCAAATCTGGGGACACTCCCCTTCCTCCCAGGGAGGAGCGGCGCGGGAGCACACCACAGGAATCTGCTGGGTTTGGAGACTCCACACGGGGTCGTGTGCCAGAGATAGAAATGCTCAGTCACAGGCCAGGTGAGCACGGAGTGCGGTCGGAGACCGGGGAGACGGGAGTGATTGATTGCTTTTCTCTGGAGGTGCACTGAGGAGGGGGGCCCTGAATTCTCGGCTCCTCCAGGGCAGAGATTAGGAGGCCGCCATTTTCACTCTCATCCTCCAAAGCTGTATGGAAAGCCTACAGGGAACAAAAGCTCCCGAGAGCAAACCCGAGCAGATGACTTAGCCCGGACCTGGCAAGGGCAGGGCAATTCCTCCTCCGGCAAAGACATTTGGGACCCACGGCAACAGGCCCCTCCCCCAGAAGATCAGCAAGAACAGCCAGCCAAGACCAAGTTTACTGATCAATGAGAATGGCAGAATGCCAACGCTAGGGGAATACTGCACATAGAATTCATGGCTTTTTCCCCATGATTCTTTAGTCTTTCAAAGTTAATTTTTTTAATGTTTTTTTTCTTTTCCTTTTTTTTTTGAATTTTTCTTTTTCCCTTTTTCAACCAACATCTTATCAATCCCTTTTTTAAAAAATCTTTTTTATTTTTCACTTTTAGAGTCATATCCTATCTCTTCATAGTAGTTAACCTTATTTTTGGTATATATATATATAAGTTGTTCTCTCTTTACAATTTTGAGATACAGTTTCTTCTAACAAACTAAAATATACCCTAAATCTCTAGTGTATGGCTTTGTTCTAGTCTTCTGCCTGATCACATTTTCTTCCTTTTTTTTTTAATTCCTCTTCTTTCTTTTCAACCAACTTCTTATCATATCAATTCCTTTTATAAAATCTTTTATAATTTTCATCTTTACAATCATATTCCATCCCTTCATCATATTTACCCTTATTTTTGTACATATATAAGTTTTTCTTTCTTTAAAATTTTGGGAGGCACTTTCTTCTAACATTGGGGTTTTTTTAATTCTTTTTCTTTTTTTTTTCTTTTTTCTTTCTTTCCCTTTCTTTTCCCCCAGTTTCAGGTCTCTTCCGATCTGTTTAGTGTATATTTTTCTGGGGTCGTTGTGACCCTGTTAGCATTTTGTTCTCTCATTCATCTATTCTCATCTGGACAAAATGACAAGATGGAAAAAAAAAAAACCTCAAAAAAAAAGAACAAGAGGCAGTACCAACTGCCAGGGACCTAAGCAATATGGACATCAGTAAGATGTCAGAACTAGAGTTCAGGATGATGATTATAAAGATACTAGCTGGGCTTGAAAAAACCATGGAAGATATTAGAGAAACCCTTTCTGGAGAAAGAAAAGAACTAAAATCTAACCAAGTCAAAATCAAAAAGGCTATTAATGAGGTGCAATAAAAAGTGGAGGCTCTAACTGCTAGGATAAATGAGGCAGAAGAGAGAATTAGTGATATA
>NW_027689753.1:0-361 GCF_054177405.1 Leptonychotes weddellii | reverse complement strand
GAGCAGCCAATTATATAAGCCAATTAATAACAAAAGCAAAGAAACACATCAACAACAATACAATAATAGTGGGGGACTTTAACAACCCCCTCACTGAAATGGACAGATCATCAGAGCAAAAGATCAACAAGGAAATAAAGACTTTAAATGACACATTGGACCAAATGGGCTTCACAGATGTATTCAGGACATTCCATCCCAAAGCAACAGAATACACATTCTTCTCTAGTGCCCATGGAACATTCTCTAGAATAGATCACATCCTAGGTCATAAATCAGGTCTCAACTGGAACCAGAAGACTGGGATCATTCCCTGCACATTTTTAAACCACAGTGCTTTGCAACTGGAACTCAATCACAA
>NW_027689752.1:0-361 GCF_054177405.1 Leptonychotes weddellii | reverse complement strand
AGAAAAATACGTCTCTGTTTTTTAAAAACAAAAGTGAAGGGCTTATGCTTTGGATAAATTCATGTCAATTGGGCAAACATTATGTGCTTATTATGTGCAAGGCACTGTATGGATTTCCTGGTAAATAAAGTATGGATTTATTCTTAAGAAGTGCACGGTTCTATTATCCAACAGGGCAAAGATTTCAGCTGTCACAGAGTTGGACAAAGGCATATGAGGATGTCATCTTGAGAGGTAGCAACAGCAATAGGAAGAGGTATGGAAGGAGAAAAATGTGTGGTAATTTCAAGGAAGGGTGAGTCACTATTTCAGTTTTTAAGTGAATACTGTTTATATCGTGCCCCTCCCCAAATATATGTCC
>NW_027689751.1:0-361 GCF_054177405.1 Leptonychotes weddellii | reverse complement strand
ATTTACTCTTTGCCTGGAAGTTGTTCTTTCCTAACTTCCTTGCCATGCTACTCAGGCTTTAAAAACCCATTCCCATAAAATTTGTTCTGTGAAGCGTCTTCTGACTTTGGGAACCACCAACAGAGGCAGTGATTCTTTCTTCTTCTTCAATATCTCCTCTACAGTCTGTTTATTTTCTTGTGGTTAATAAGGATGCACATGTGGTATCTGTTTTTAGTAAAGCTTTTTGCACACAGAAGCCACACATTACCTTTATATTCAGCACATCAATAAATGAGGTAATGAATGACTGGCTAGTTCTTGAAGTAATTCCACTCCTTATGAAACACCAATGCTGCAAAACTGGAATACAATCCAAGCT
>NW_027689750.1:0-361 GCF_054177405.1 Leptonychotes weddellii | reverse complement strand
GCACCAGATTCTCTCTCACAGCCCTCAGAAGGAAGCAGCCCTGTCAACACCTCCATTTCAGACTTTCAGACCCCAGAACCACAAGACAATACATCTCTGTTCTTAAAGTCACCCTACTGTGGTACTTTGTTACGGCAGCCCCAGGAATCGAATACGCTTACCGCCTTGGAGTCTCACATTTCTCAGCTGTCAGGGGGGAAAATGAGCAGTATCTCCCTGGGAAAGTTTCAGGGCCGGTTGAAGGAGATAATGCACTTACCACACCAAGCAGGGCCCAGTCAATAGCCGAGTTATTCTTAACATTATTCTGCAGGAAAAACTCCCCCAGGACTCTGCAGAAAAGCTACCAGTGGTTTTATCC
>NW_027689749.1:0-361 GCF_054177405.1 Leptonychotes weddellii | reverse complement strand
AAACATACTAGGCTGGAGTTAGCCGGATTGCCCACCTTCCTTTCCTGAAAATGTCGGCCCTTCCTCCCTCTTGTCTCCCACACCTCTGCCACCACCCACGACTGCTGGGACACAGCGACGGCCAGCCCATCCCAGCTCCTTCCGGCTCCCTGTGCATGAGCCCACTGGCTGCCGGGAGACTGCGATGTGTAGCAGATGTGGTGGTTCCTTGGGTCAGTGCTGTCCTCCCAACCAGACTCTGAGGTCCCCAACCGCCCAACACTGTCTGATCTGTCTCCCCAAGCCCCGCTTCCCTTGGTGCACGGCGGAAGAGGCTGGGGGTCCCTGGGCGGTGTTCAGGACCCATCAGCTGTCGATCAAA
>NW_027689748.1:0-361 GCF_054177405.1 Leptonychotes weddellii | reverse complement strand
CCCCCACTCCAGCAACCCTCAGTTTGTTTCCTGTGATTAAGAATTCCTCATATCCGTGAGATCATATGATACATGTCTTTCTCTGTTTGACTTATTTCGCTCAACATAATACCCTCCAGTTCCATCCACGTTGTTGCAAATGGCAAGATCTCATTCCTTTGGTGGCTGCATAATATTCCATTGTATAGGTTCCTCAAAAAGTTGAAAATAGAGCTACCATATGATCCAGCCATTGCACTACTGGGTATTTACCCCAAAGATACAAAAGTAGGGATCCAAAAGGGTACATGCACCCCGATGTTTATAGCAGCAATGTCCACAATAGCCAAACTGTGGAAAGAGCCAAGATGTTCATCGACAG
>NW_027689747.1:0-361 GCF_054177405.1 Leptonychotes weddellii | reverse complement strand
GTGTCTTAAGTGTTTTCTAAAATGAGGATAATGACGGTGACAGACTGAGGTCCTCAGCTAGGTCCTATGAATACAGTGATGTATGTATACTTGGTGTTTAGTGTATGTTTGTTAAGAATATCGGGATGGGGAAGGAGGAACAGAAAAGGACTGAGATGTGGTGGGGCTGGGGATTGGAGATAATTTGGGATCTTTGCTGCTGTAGGTAAAATGTGACAAAGTTTAATTGCAAGCCGAGTACATTAAAGACTTCCGTTTGCATACTTACGGTAAAGCTATCGTACTTTACAGCTGCCTTCACTATAACTTGGGGGAGAGCAGTAATTACACTTTAATTCATAAAATACACATGTAGACAAAT
>NW_027689746.1:0-361 GCF_054177405.1 Leptonychotes weddellii | reverse complement strand
AAAAAAAATTAGAATATAAACCATTGAGCATGTTGTGTGATAAACTGAGAATTTGGGGATGAATTAGGTATAGGGTTTAGTAATCTGGTAATCTAAGAAAAGAATGCTGGTCAGTAATTTGAAATAAAATGTCACTAGCAACAAATCTTTGTTGAGAACCTCCTATTAGGAGGGTCTTATGCTACTCTGTCACTCATTCCTCTGTGTCAGTTCCAGTGGGAGCTCTGTACAAAAGAAACAATAGCAAAATGAAAATCACAGTGCTGCTTTATGAGTAGGTACCCAAAGGAAAAGTACAGTCAGGGTGGCTCTCTGGAAGAAGGCTGGGGGAAAGCAGGTAGTTTAAGCCTAAGGGGGCCTC
>NW_027689745.1:0-361 GCF_054177405.1 Leptonychotes weddellii | reverse complement strand
GGCTCGCCACTTCGTACCTCAAAACCAACCGCCTGCGATATTCTGCTTGTAGAGATCCAGATCTTCTTACATCTCAGGTTGGTGTCGTGGGTGCTCAGAGTGGTCTGGTAGATATCCAGCTCAATTCCGGGGACCAGCTGAAATAGGGTCCCCTACTCCTCCGCCATCTTTTCCATCCCCTTTGACGTATTCTTATATGGCTTTTGTTCAATATTATTTTTGAGATTCATCCATGTTGATGCACATAGTGAGGTTGGTTCATTCTCCTCCTCTGCAGTATGGCAATGTGTGGATATGCCACAGTATATCCATTTTAATGTTGGTCAGTAGGGTTATTTCTAGGGATTTTTCTCCTATTATG
>NW_027689744.1:0-361 GCF_054177405.1 Leptonychotes weddellii | reverse complement strand
TATGCACCTCTCTCTCCTTCGCCCTCTCCCCCAGACTACAACACTGGAAACAGGATAATGAAAGCCTCTTACTGCTTGAATCCTATATTCTTAGGTTAAATCTATCCCCAGATACATGCGGTTGGGTAAAGTTCAGTTAAGTTTCCTCTAATTCATTTAGGTATTTGTTGGTTGGTTGGTTTTTTTTTTTTTTTTTTTTAAAGATTTTATTTATTTATTTGAGAGAGAGAGAATGAGAGAGAGCGAGTACATGAGAGGGGGGAGGGTCAGAGGGAGAAGCAGACTCCCTGCTGACAGCAGGGAGCCCGATGCGGGACTCGATCCCGGGACTCCAGGATCATGACCTGAGCCGAAGGCAGTC
>NW_027689743.1:0-6955 GCF_054177405.1 Leptonychotes weddellii | reverse complement strand
CAGAGATAGACATGTATCATATGACCTCACTGATAGGAGGAATTCTTAATATCAGGAAAGAAACTGAGGGTTGCTGGAGTGGTGGGTGGTGGGAGGGATGGGGTGGCTGGGTGATAGACATTGGGGATGGTATGTGCTATGGTGAGCGCTGTGAATTGTGCAAGACTGTTGAATCACAGATCTGTACCTCTGAAACAAATAATACAATAGATTTATTTAAAAAGAAGAAGATAGCAGTAGGGGAAGAATGAAGGGGGGGAAATCGGAGGGGGAGATGAACCATGAGAGACAATGGACTCTGAAAAACAAACTGAGGGTTCTAGAGGAGAAGGGGGTGGGAGGATGAGTTAGCCTGGTGATGAGTATTAAAGAGGGCACGTTCTGCATGGAGCACTGGGTGTTATATGCAAACAATGAATGATGGAACACTACATCAAAGACTAATGATGTATTGTATGGTGATTAACATAACATAATTTAAAAAAAAAGCTGGATCTTTGAAAAGAGAAACAAAATTGTTAAACCTTTAGCCAGACTCATCAATAAACAAGATAATGGGCCCCCCAAAAAATAAAATCAGAAAGGAGAGAAATAACAACTGATACCATAGAAATACAATAGAAATATAGCAGATTATAAGGAAATAGTATAAAAATCATATGCCAACAAACTGGACAATATAGAAGAAATGGATAAATTCCTAGAAACATACAATCTTCTAAAACTGAATCAGGAAGAAATAGAAAGTCTGAACATAGAGATTACAAGAAATGAAATTGAATTGGTAATCAAAAAACTACCAACACATAGAAGCCTTGGACCAGATGGATTCACACGTAAATTCTACCAAAAATTTAAAGAAGAGGTAATACCTAGTCTCTAAAACTATTCCAAAAAAATAGAAAAGGAAGAAAGGCTTCCAAATACATTACATGATGCCAGTTTTAGCTTACAACAAAACCTGACAAAAACACTACAAAAAAAGAAAATAGAGGGGAGGCAAGATGGTGGAGAAGTAGGGTACCCCTGTTTCAACCAGCCCCCTGAATTTAGCTGGATATCTACCAAACCATTCTGAACACCCCCAAAATCAGCCTCAGATGTAAGAATATATATCTGGATCTCTATAAGCAGAAAAACGCCGCCTGTTGGGAGGTAGGAAGGGTGGAGTCGTGAATCTGCAGGCAGCTATCCTAAGATAAGCAGAAGGGGGAGGGAGCCGCCATAAACTGGCTCCTAGAAAGTGATATAACACTGGAGCACAAAAGCGTCCTGCACGGGGAATGGGCAAAAAATCGCAGAGCAGTAGTGGCCTGGAAAGGGCTTTAGAACAGCACTCAAACAGGATCCAGGAGCTGCAGGGGTGCATGCCCAAACACCAGACTGCTCCTGGTTTTAGAAGCACAAAGTGCATAAACAAGCCTGGGCCCCTGGGTGGACCACTGAGAAGGTCGCTGAAGGCATGGGCCAGGGGAGGCTGTGGTTTTTAGGGGTGCATACAGACACAGAGACTGTGTGTTCTGGAGGGTTCAGAGAAGAGCAGACTGCAATTTCTCTGCTCTGGGACAGAGGTCTGGGTGTAGCCATTTTTGCTTTACCCCCAGAAGAGATGCGGAAAGCTGCCAGAGAACAGAAGCTCAAAAAACCACTAAGCCCAGACTGCCAGCAGGGGGCAGGACAACCTGCCAACCCCAAGCAGAGTTGCCTGATAAACAGCGTGGCAGTCCCCCCCCCCCGAAGACACACTGGAAGAACAGGAGGACTACAACACCAGGGCCCACATAAAACTGTAAAACCCCAACACCAGGGGAAAATAGCATATTGAGCCCAAGGCGTTTCCTCACCACTTGTGTATTTTTCAGATACAACTCTCTTTTTCTTTTTATTCTTTCTCTTATGCATCTTCTCTGTTTTTTCTTTTAATCTTTTTCACATTTCAACTAGAAGTTAAATATATCAACTTATAATTCATAGTAGCTTTTTTAAAAAAAGATTTTATTTATTTGACAGAGAGAGACACAGCGAGAGAGGGAACACAAGCAGGGGGAGTGGGAGAGGGAGAAGCAGGCTTCCCGCAGAGCAGGTCGCCAGATGCGGGGCTTGATCCCAGGACCCTGGGATCATGACCAGAGCCGAAGGCAGACGCTTAACAACTGAGCCACCCAGGTGCCCCTCATAGTAGCTTTTTAACTTGTACTTTTACACACCTATATTTTTTATAGATATATGCTTTAGTGTAGTCCTTCTTTCCTTATTCAATATTACCTTTATATATATACCAGTTTACTTTCCCTATAATTCTGGGAAGTAATGTCCTCTAACAAGCAGAACAAAATACACCCAGGAAGAACTGAAACACCCTGCTTTGCCCACACTGAGAGATTATACCCTCATTCCACTCACCCCCCCTTATTTGTTTTTTTTTAATTTTTTAAATTTTTAAATTTTATAAATTTTATTCTAGGGTTTCATTTTGGCTTTGTTTTTTCAGTGGTGGGTTCTGAGTGCTCTGAATTTTCTAGGGTGTATCTTGCTTGAGTTGTGGTTGATATTTTAGACTCTGTACATTCCCTCAGCCATCCCTCAGAAGAATGACTAGGAGGAGGAATTCCCAACAAAGAAAAGCACCAGAGACAATCGCCTCTGCCACAGATCTAATGGATATGGATATAAGCATGATGTCAGAGACAGACTTCAGGATAGCAATCATGAGTCAAAGGCTAGGCTTGAGAAAAGCATTAGTGATAATATAGAATCTCTAAAGGCAGAAATAGGATCTAATCAGGCCAAATTTAAAAGTGCTATGAATGAGATGCAGTCTAAACTGGATACACTAATAGCCAGGGGTAAGGAGGCAGAAGAACGAATTTGTGATCTAGAAGATAAGCTGATGGAAAGGAAGGAAGATGAGGGGGCTAAGGATAAATACCTAGAAGTCCATGAGATCAGAATTAGAGAGATCAATGAAACCATGAAATGTTCCAGTGTCAGAATTATTGGGATCCCTTAGGGGGTGGAGAGAGAGAAAGGACTAGAAGATATATTTCAGCAAATAATAACTGAGAACTTCCCTAATCTGGGAAAGGAAACAAGCATTCATGCCCAAGATGCAGAAAGGACCCTTCCCAAGATCAATAAAAATGGACCAACACCAACACCCCAGCATATAATAGTAAAACCTGATAATCTTAGAGCCAAGGAAGCTATCCTGAGAGCAGGTAGGGGGAAGGGATTTCTTACGTATGGAGGAAGGAAACTCAGAATAACGTCAGACATGTACACAGAGACCTGGCAAGCCAGAAAGGCCTGGAGGACATATCCAGGGTACTAAACGAGAAGAACATGCAGGCAAGAATACTTTATCCAGCAAGGCTGTCACTCAGAATGGACTGAGACACAAAGAGCTTCCAGGACCAGCAGAAACTGAAAGAATATGTGACCACCAAGCCAGCCCTACAAGAAATATTAAGGTAGATTCTATAAAAGAAGAAAGACCCCAAGAGTAATATAGACCAGAAATTTACAAAGACAATCTATAGAAACAGGGACTTTACAGGCAATATGATGGCACTAAATTCATATTTTTCAGTAGTTGCTCTCAATGTGAATGGCCAAATGATCCCCTGAAAGACCACAGGGTAGCATATTGGATACAAAGACAGGACCCACACATATGCTGTCTACAAGAGATGCATTTTGAACCTAAAGACACCTCCAGATTGAAAGTGAGGGAATGCAGAACCATTCATCATACCAAAGGACCTCAAAAGAAAGCTGGGATAGCAATCCTCATATCAGACAAATTAGATTCTATTTATTTATTTATTTATTTATTTATTTATTTATTTTTGTTATGTTATTTTAGTCACCATGCAGTACTTCATTAGCTTTTTTTTTTTATTATACTGTTAGTTACCATACAGTACATCATTACATTTTGATGTAGTGTTCCATGACTCATTATTTGCATATAACACTCAGTGCTCATTGCAATACATACCCTCCTTAATACCGATCACCTGGCTACCACATCCCCCTAACCCCCTCCCGTGAAACCTTCATTTTGTTTCCTGGAGTGCATAGTCTCCCATGGTTTGATTGCCCCTCTGGTTTTCTCCCCCTTCAGATTTCCCTTCCTTCTCCTAATGTCCTCCATGCTATTCCTTATTTCCATATATGAGTGAAACCATATGATAATTATCTTTCTCTGCTTGACTTATTTCACTTAGCATAATCCCCTCCCATTCCATCCATGTTGATGCAAATGGTGGGTATTCATCCTTTCTGATGGCTGAGTAATAGTTCATTGTATATATGAACCACATCTTCTTTATCCATTCATCTGTTGAAGGGCATCTTGGCTCCTTCCACAGATTGGCTATTGTGGACATTGCTGCTATGAACATGGGGGTGCATGTGCCCCTTTTTCTCACTACATCTGTGTCATTGGGGTAAATATCCAGTAGTGAAATTGCTGGGTCATAGGGTAGCTCTATTTTCAAATTTTTGAGGAACCTCTATACTGTTTTGCAAAGTGGCTGAATCAACTTGCTTTCCCACCAAAAGTGTAAAAGGGTTTCCCTTTCTCCACATCCTCTCCAATATTTGTTGTTTCTGGCCTTGTTAATTTTTGTCATTCTAACTGGTGTAAGGTGGTATCTCAATGTGGTTTTGATTTGAATTTCCCTGATGGCTAATGATGTTGAACATTTTTTCACGTGTCTCTTAGCTATTCATATGTCTTCTTTGGAGAAGTGTCTGTTCACGTCTTCTGCCCATTTTTTAACTGGATTATTTGTTGTTTCAGTGTTGAGATTGATAAGCTCTTCATAGATCTTGATATCAGCCCTTTATCTGATAGGTCATTTGCAAATATCTTCTCCCATTCCGTGGGTTCCCTCTTAGTTTGGTTGACTGATTCCTTTGCTGTGCAGAAGCTTTTTCTCTTGATGAAATCCCAAAAGTTCATTTTTGCTTTTGTTTCCTTTGCCTTTGGAGACATGTCTTGAAAGAAGTTGCTGTGGCTGATGTTGAAGAGGTTACTGCCTATATTCTCCTCTGGGATTTTGAAAGATAACTGTCTCACATTGAGGTCTTTCATCCATTTTGAGTTTATCTTTGTGTATGGTGTAAGAGATTGGTCGAGTTTCATTCTTCTGTATATAGCTGTCTAATTTTCCCAGCACCATTAATTGAAGAGACTGTCTTTTTTCCATTGTATATTTTTTCCTGCTTTGTCGAAGATTAGTTGACCATAGAGTTGAGGGTCCATATCTGGGCTCTTTATTCTGTTCCATTAATCTATGTGTCTGTTTTTGTGCCAATAACATGCCATTTTGGCGATCACAGCTTTGTAATACAGCTTGAAGACAGGCAATGTGATGCCCCCAGCTTTGTTTCTCTTTTTCAAAATTTCCTTGGTGAATCGGGTCTTTTCTGATTCCATACCAATTTTAGGATTCTTTGTTCCAGGACTTTGAAAAATGCCATTGGGGGGCGCCTGGGTGGCTCAGTTGGTTAAGCGACTGCCTTCGGCTCAGGTCATGATCCTGGAGTCCCGGGATCGAGTCCTGCATCGGGCTCCCTGCTCGGCAGGGAGTCTGCTTCTCCCTCTGACCCTCCTCCCTCTCATGCTCTCTGTCTCTCATTCTCTCTCTCTCAAATAAATAAATAAAAATCTTTTTAAAAAAATGCCATTGGTAGTTTGATCAGGATGGCCTTGAAGGTATAGATCGCTCTGGACAGCATAGACATTTTTAACAATGTTTATTCTTCTGATCCATGAGCATGGAATGTTTTTCCATCTCTTTGTGTCTTCCTCTATTTCTTTCAGAAGTGTTCTGTAGTTTCTAGAGTATAGATCCTTTACTTCTTTGGTAGGTTTAGTCCTAGATATTTTATGGTTTTTGATGCTATTGTAAATGGAATAAATTCCCTAATTTCTTTCTACAGTTATATTGTTAGTGTATAGAAAAGCAACAGATTTCTGTGCATTGATTTTGTATCCTGCCACCTTGCTGAATTGCTGTATGAGTTCTAGTAACTTGGGGGTGGAGTCTTTTGGATTTTCCACATAAAGTATCGTGTCATCTGTGAAGAGAGAGAGTTTGACTTCTTCTTTGCCAATTCAAATGTCTTTTATTTCTTTTTGTTGTCTTATTGCTGAGGCTAGGACTTCTGGTACTACGTTGAACCATAATGGTGAGAGTGGACATCCCTGTTGTGTTCCTGACCTTCCTGAAAAGCTGAGAGCTTTTCCCTATTGAGAATTATATTCACTGTCTGCTTTTCATTGATGGTTTTTATGATATTGAGAAATCTCCCTCTATCCCTACACTCTGAAGAGTTTTAATCAGGAAAGGTTATGTTATTTTGTCAAATACTTTTTCTGCATCAATTGAAAGGATCATATGGTTCTTGTCTTTTTTTTTTTTTTATTAATGTGCTCTATCATGTTGATTGTTTTTCAAATGTTGACCCATCCTTGCATCCCAGGGAAAAACACTGCCTGGTTGTGATGGATAATACTTTTAATGTATTGTTGGATCCTATTGGCTAGAATCTTGTTGAGAATTTTGGCATTCATATTCATCAGGGATATTGGTCTTTAATTCTCCTTTTTGATGGGGTCTTTGCCTGGTTTTGGGATCAGGGAAATGCTGGCCTCATAAAAGGAGTTTGGATGTTTTCCTTCTATTTCTATTTTTGAAAAGTTTCAGTAGAATAGGTATTATTTCTTCTTTAAATGTTTTGTAGAAGGGGGCGGAGCAAGATGGCGGAGGAGTAGGAGACCTGGATTTCGTCTCCTCTCAGGAATTCAGCTGGATAGGGATCAAACCATTCTGAACACCTACAAACTCAACAGGAGATCGAAGAAAGGAATAGCAACAACTCTCTGAACAGAAAAGCGACCACTTTCTGGAAGGTAGGACGTGCGGAGAAGTGAATCCGAGGC
>NW_027689742.1:0-361 GCF_054177405.1 Leptonychotes weddellii | reverse complement strand
GGGGGCGCAGGGGGGCCCCTGGGGGCTCGGCCAGGAGCTCCTCAGCCAGCAGCGCGCCGGCGCGGGAGGAGGACGACGACGGCGGGGAGCTGCAGCGCCGCTTCCGGCCACACGAGGGCGCCCCGCGCTGCCGCATCCATCCTGGGGCGCTGGACCCGAGGGGGGCCGGGGAGGGCGCCTTCTGCGGGGTGAGAGGCAGCGGGGAGTAGGGGAAGGAGGGAGTCCTGTCTGCCCCCAGACCGGCCCCCTCTCCAGGTTCCTCGTGTGGTCACCCTTGAAGGGCCGTGTGAGGTCCCCCGGGCAACAGGACGTGCAGGCTTCCAGGCCTTCAAAAGGCACATGTTGGGGCTGCCTGCCTGGG
>NW_027689741.1:0-361 GCF_054177405.1 Leptonychotes weddellii | reverse complement strand
ACACCTTCAGCGTCATGCCCTCGCCCAAGGTGTCCGACACGGTGGTCGAGCCCTACAACGCCACCCTGTCCGTGCACCAGCTGGTGGAGAACACGGACGAGACGTACTGCATCGACAACGAGGCCCTGTACGACATCTGCTTCCGCACCCTGAAACTGACCACGCCCACGTACGGCGACCTCAACCACCTGGTGTCGGCTACCATGAGCGGCGTCACCACCTGCCTGCGCTTCCCCGGCCAGCTGAACGCCGACCTGCGCAAGCTGGCCGTGAACATGGTGCCCTTCCCGCGCCTGCACTTCTTCATGCCCGGCTTCGCGCCGCTCACCAGCCGCGGCAGCCAGCAGTATCGGGCCCTCAC
>NW_027689740.1:0-361 GCF_054177405.1 Leptonychotes weddellii | reverse complement strand
TCTCTCTCAAATAAATAAATAAAATCTTTAAAAAAAAAAAAAAAAAAAAGAACATCGTAAGATATAAAATAAACTCATCTTTTAAAATCATTTAAAAACCTTAAGTCCCAATAATTCAGGTTATAGGTCTCATTGTCCCAAACATGCACCTGTGAGTACAAATTGAATTCATTCATTTAATAAATATGTTCTAAGTGCCTACCATGTGTTAGGCACTGTTCTGGAAGCTGGGGGAAACAATGGTGAATAGTATGTTAGTCAGAGTTAAGGACCATGGGAAAAATAAAGCAGAGAAGGGGAAAAGGAATGCCATGGGTTACAATTTTTAAATAAGATGGTCAGAGAGGGCCTGCCTTACTGA
>NW_027689739.1:0-361 GCF_054177405.1 Leptonychotes weddellii | reverse complement strand
TTGAATGATACTGTTCAACAATTCTCTTATTCACTATGTATTTATTGAATAAATGCCTTGGGCAGGGACTAAGACTGAAGATGAAAACAGGGCAAGTCGCTGTCCTGGAAAAAAAAATCATAGATCACAAACTGCTGTTTCAGATACACTAGGAAATCTCCCTTTATTTTTTTATTTATTTTTTTTTTAATTTTTTTTTATTCTTATGTTAATCCCCATACATTACATCATTAGTTCTAGATGAAGTGTTCCATGATTCATTGTTCGTGCACAACACCCAGTGCTCCATGCAGAATGTGCCCTCCTCAATACCCACCACCAGGCCAACCCATCCTCCCACCCCCCTCCCCTCTAGAACCCT
>NW_027689738.1:0-361 GCF_054177405.1 Leptonychotes weddellii | reverse complement strand
GTTTCCAGAGTCACCCCTGCAGGACCCCCAAAGCACCTTCTCTCTCAGAGAGGGGGGGACGGCCACCTGGGAGCCGTAGCTTCAGGCATCCTGATCCCACATGCACCCTCCGTCTGGCTGAAGACCGAAACTGCATCGGTTTGAGCTTTATTTCTTTAGCTTAAGAATTTGTTATCCTTGTGATCGTTTTAAACTATGCCCACAAGTTTGTTAACATTCCTTTCTTCAAGAGGTGGAGACTAATTCCTCTTCCCTTGAATGTGGGCTGGACCTAGTGATAGGCTTCTAATGAATGGACCTAGTGGATGTGACTAGGTTATAAAAGACATCAAGAACTTCTTTTTTTGTTGTTTTTCTTTTT
>NW_027689737.1:0-361 GCF_054177405.1 Leptonychotes weddellii | reverse complement strand
CAGCATATACACCGGGATGAAAGCTGAACTGGTCTCGTGACGGGGGAGGAAGTGGGACTGTGGCTGGCCTTCACAGTGGGTTGGAGGGCTCAGGGGACTGCGCCATGAAACACACTGTGCCTTGAGACTGACGATTTCCCATTGAGGAGATGCCCTCAGCTTGAAAGCCAAGGCCCCGTTTCTCTTTCCCCTCCTGCTCCTCTCCACTGTATTTCTTCATACGCCAAGGAGATTGGCCCGGCTTGTTCACCGATCACATACCTTCACTGTGGCCCCGGGGCCACATCAGGCAAAACTCCCTAAGTCATTCCTGAGCAGCGCAACCAATACCCTGACAGCTGCTCTGTGTTCTCCTAGATCC
>NW_027689736.1:0-361 GCF_054177405.1 Leptonychotes weddellii | reverse complement strand
GTGGGATCTTAATCCATGCTTGTTAGCCGGACGTGTTCCCTCACAGGATGGAGAGCGCTCTTGATTAGCATAATACTCCACAGCATGTCTTCAGCTTCAGATCACTGTCAGGTTCAGAATAATCATAGCAGCTATTTTTAAAATGCTGTAATTTTAAAAATAGTCTTGCAATAAGACAGCTGATTGTCCTAATGCCTCTCCCTTTTAGACATTCATCAATATTGCTATTTAGATTACATACATAGTGCATTTATGATTATGCTATTTAAAATGTCTCATATTTGTTGTTTTGTAGGCATTAGGCACTGGGCTGAAGACTTTAAAGCTCTTGTCTTATATGATTCACACAAACCCTAGGAGG
>NW_027689735.1:0-361 GCF_054177405.1 Leptonychotes weddellii | reverse complement strand
CCAGTGAAGTATTGGGGAAATAAGCATTTGCACACATTGCTGGAGGGACAACCTCCATGGAGGGCAATGTATTGATATCTATCAAAAATACAAACACACGGGCGCCTGGGTGGCTCAGTCGGTTAAGCGTCTGCCTTCGGCTCAGGTCATGATCCCAGAGTCCTGGGATCGAGTCCCACATCGGGCTCCCTGCTCTGCGTGGAGCCTGCTCTCCCTCTCCCACTCCCCCTGCTTGTGTTCCCTCTCTCGCTGTGTCTCTCTCTGTCAAATAAATAAATAAAATCTTTAAAAAAAAAAAAAAAACAAACACACATATCCTTTGATCCAGTGATTTCACTTTTAGGAATTTATCCTACAGATG
>NW_027689734.1:0-361 GCF_054177405.1 Leptonychotes weddellii | reverse complement strand
TATGAACAGCAAAGCCTAAAATATCCACTAGCTGGCCATTTACAGAAAAGATTTACCAACTTCTACTCTATGGTTTATATTTATTATATCCAATATTATAATAAGAAAAGTATTATATTTGATTTTCATGTATTTGCTATTTACACATTATATATTGAGGGGTTATTAAACCTATCATTTTAAAAGGTTGCAATGAAAAACTAAAAAACTCTATTAATAAATAGATGACTGTTAATGATCAGATCTATTAACAAAAAGATGGCTAAATGAAGTGGAGAGATTCATAAAATGGAAAATTATGCAGCCCTTAAAAATTAGAGGGTAAATCTGTATTAACCAGCTTTGAACTATGTATAAGAAA
>NW_027689733.1:0-361 GCF_054177405.1 Leptonychotes weddellii | reverse complement strand
AAAAAAAAAAGAAGAAGAAGGTAGCGGGAGGGGAAGAATGAAGCGGGGGAAATTGGAGGAGTAGACGAACCTTGAGAGACGATGGACTCTGAAAAACAAACTGAGGGTTCTAGAGGGGAGGGGGGTGGGAGGATGGGTTAGCCTGGTGGTGGGTATTGAGGAGGGCACATTCTGCATGGAGCACTGGGTATTATGCACAAACAATGAATCATGGAACACTTCATCTAAAACTAATGATGTAATGTATGGGGATTAACATAAGAATAAAAAAAAATAAAGTAGAATACATATATCTATACTATATATATATAGTGATTATATATATATATAGTGAATACTATGCATGTATGTGTGTATATGC
>NW_027689732.1:0-6957 GCF_054177405.1 Leptonychotes weddellii | reverse complement strand
CCGACATCTTGGTTATATCTGCATCCATTTGTAAATCTGCAGCATAAGTCATAATCTCTGAGTCTTTTCTGTTTTGGGGGCTCTTCCTCCTAGTCATTCTGTTGATGGGTGTTTGAGGTAATGTATAGAGTCCAAATTATTGATCAGAACCCAAGCAAGATGCACCTGTTTTCTTGGGACCTTAGTGTTCCTGGCCTCTTGTTTTCCCAGCCTGTCTTCTGCGGGAGGGGCCTGCCGCACTGTTACTCAGGCAACCCTGTTTGGGCGGAGTTGCCCTGCCCCCCTGTGGCGGGGGATGGGCTCAGTGGGAATCAGTTTTTGGGGCTTTTGTTCTCTGGCACCTTTCCCTGGTGGCTTTCCGTGTCTCTTCCATGAGTCGGAGCAGAATAGACCATTTCCAACCCTCTGCCTTGGAGTAGAGAGACCTCAGTCTGTTCTTCAGTGAGCTCTCCAGGCCACACCGTCTCCGTTTCTGTCCGTGCTGCTATAAACTGCAGTGGCCTGGGTTGTGCGCCCCTCTGCAGCGCTTCCAGTCCTGCCTCCAGGTCTGGGCGCGTCTCTGCCCTTTGTGCTTCTAAAACTGCCAGCTGCTCCCAGTTGGCGCGCGTGCAACTCCGCCTCTCGGGCTTTCCACTTCTGGGGGTTGCAGTTAACCGGCGCGACCCTGGCGCACCAGGTTTCCATCTCGGAGGCTGCAGTTCGCATGTGTGCGACTGTTGCTCCGGTTTCTGTCCGGGGGGCTGCGGTTCGCGTGCGCGCCACCCCGCCAGTCTGGTTTTCCACCCCGGGGGCTGCCCTAAAGTCCTTTCCTGACGCTACCGGTCTGCAAGTCTCTGCCCTGTCCGCAGCGCGCGAGGCTGTCACTCACCGGCGGTGTAGGATCCCCATGTCCAGGCAGCCTCCCGCTGCTGTTTATCCTCTATATCTGCCCGCAGAATTACGGCTCTCTGCTTCGTACCTCAAAACCAACTGCCTGCGATATTCTGTTTGTAGAGATCCAGATCTTCTTACATCTCAGGCTGGTTTCGTGGGTGGTCAGAGTGGTCTGGTAGATATCCAGCTCAATTCCGGGGACCAGTTGAAATAGGGTCCTCTACTCCTCCGCCATCTTTCCCCCCTCCTCCTAAAAGATGTATTTATTGATTAGAGAGAGAGATAATGTGTGTGCGCAAGTGGGAGGAAGGGCAGAGGGACAGAATCTTCAAACAGACTCTGGGTTGAACATGGAGCCCGACTCAGGGCTCCATCTCATGACCCATGAGATCATGACCTGAGCCGAAGCCAAGAGTTGGACACTTAACTGACTGGCCACCCAGGTGCCCCAGGGATATCCACTCTTACCACTGTATTTAACATAGTACTGGAAGCCCTAGCCTCCATAATCGGCAACAAAAAGAAATAAAAGGCACCCAAAAGGGCAAGGAAGAAGACAAACTTTCACTATTAGCAGATGACGTGATACTCTATATAGAAAACCTGAAGGGTTCCTCCAAAAAAATTGCTAGAACTGATACATAAATTCAGTAAAGTCACAGGAATGACAATCAACATACAGAAATCTTGTGCATTTCGGGGTGCCTGGGTGGCCCATTCAGTTAAGGGTCTGACTTTTTTTTTTTTTTAAAGATTTTATTTATTTATTTGAGAGAGAGAATGAGATAGAGAGAGAGAGCATGAGAGGGGGAAGGGTCAGAGAGAGAGGCAGACTCCCTGATGAGCAGGGAGCCCGACGTGGGACTCGATCCCGGGACTCCAGGATCATGACCTGAGCCGAAGGCAGTCGCTTAACCAACTGAGCCACCCAGGTGCCCAAGGGTCTGACTCTTGATTTCAGCTCAGGTCATGATCTCAGGGTCATGAGATTGGGCCCCACCTCAGGCTCCACACTCAGTGGGGTGTCTGCTTGAGATTCTCTCCCTCTCCCTCTTCCCCTGCCTCCCTGCGCTCTCTCTCTGTCTTTAAAACAAATAAATAAATCTTTGAAAAAAAGGAGAAATCTGTTGCATTTCTGTACACCAATAATGAAGCAGCAGAAAGAGAAATCAAGGAATCAATCCCATTTATAATTGCACTAAAACCAATAAGATACCTAGGAATAAACCTAAGCAAATAGATAAAAGATCTATAGTCTGAAAACTATAGAACACTTATGAAAGAAATTGAAGATGACACAAAGAAATGGAAAGACATTCCATGCTCATGGATTGGAAGAACAAATATTGTTAAAATGTCTATACTACCCAAAGCAATCTACACATTTAATGCAATCCCTATCAAAATACCAACAGCAGTTTTCACAGAACCAGAAGAAACAATCCTACAATTTGTGTGGAAGGACAAAAACAACCTGGATAGCCAAAGCAACCTTGAAAAAGAAAAGCAAAGCTGGAGGCATCACAGTTCTGTACTTCAAGGTATTTTACAAAGCTATAGTGATCAAAAGAGTATGGTACTGGCACAGAAATAGACACATAGATCAATAGAACAGAATAGAAAACCCAGAAATAAACCCACAACTATATGGTCAATTAATCTTCGACAAATCTAGAAAGAATATCCAATGGAAAAAAAAGTCTCTTGAACAAAAGTGTTGGGAAACTACAGCAACATGCAAAACAATAAAACTGGACCACTTTCTTATGCCATACACAAAAATAAATTCAAAATGGATCAAAGACCTAAATGGGAGATAAGAATCCATAAAATCCTAGAGGAGAATAGAAGCAGTAACCTTTTTTTTTTTTTTAAAGATTTTATTTATTTATTTGACAGAGAGAGACACAGTGAGAGGGGGAACACAAGCAGGGGGAGTGGGAGAGGGAGAAGCAGGCTTCCCGCAGAGCAGGGAGCCCAATACGGGGCTCGATCCCAGGACCCTGGGATCATACCTGAGCTGAAGGCAGACACTTAACGACTGAGCCACCCAGGCACCCCCAGGCAGTAACCTCTTTGACACTGTCCATAGCAAATACTTACTAGATATTTCTCCAGAGGCAAGGGAGACAAAAGCAAAAATAAACTATTGGGACTTTATCAAAATAAAAAACTTCTGCACAGGAGGGAAACAATCAACAAAACTAAAAGGCAACCTACAGATTCAGAGAAGGTATTTGTAAATGACATATGTGAAAAAGGGTTAGTATCCAAAGTATATCAAGAACTTATAAAACTCTCTACCCCAAAATGAATAATCCCATTAAAAAATGGGCAGAAGACATGAATCGATATTTTTCCAAAGAAAACCACAGATGACCAACAGGCCATGTGAGAAGGTACTCAACATCAGTTATCATCAGAAATATGTAAATCAAAACTACAATGAAATATCACCTCATACCCGTCAGAATGACTAAAATCAACAACACAAGCAACAACAGGTGTTGGTGAAGACGTAGAGAAAGGGGAACAGTCTTGCACTGTTGGTGGAGATGCAAACTGGTACAGCCACTCTGGAAAAATAGTATGGAGGTTCCTCAAAGAGTTAAAAAAGAACAACCCTACAATCCAGCAATTGCACTACGAGGTATTTACCCAAAGAATACCAAAATACAGATTCAAAGGGATACATGCACCCCTATATTTAGAGCAGCATTATTTACAATAGCCAAGATATGGAAGTTGCCCGTGTCCATTGCCTGATGAATGGGTAAAGAAGTAGTATGTATATATATACAATGGAATATTAGCCATCAAAAAGAATGAAATCTTTCCATTTACAATGACATGAATGGAGCTAGGGAGTATAATGCTAAGCAAAATAAGTCAGAGAAAGACAAATACCATATGATTTCACTCACATGGGATTTAAGAAACAAAAGAAATGAGCAAAGGGAAAAAAGAGAAGAGAAAGAGATGAATCAAGAAACAGACTCTTAATTAGAGAGAAGAAACTGATGATTACCAGAGGGAAGGTAGGTGGGGGGATGGGTTAAATAGGTGATGGGGATTAAGGCGTGCACTTGTTATGATGAGCTCCAGGTGATGTATGGAAGTATTGAATCAGTAAATTGTACATCTGAAACTAATATAACATTGTATGTTAACTAACTGGAATTTAAATAAAAACTTAAAAAATAACCCACAATGTGATATCACCTCACACCTATCAGAATGGCTACAATCAAAATGACAAACAACAAATTTTGGTGAAGATGTGGAGAAAAAGGAACACTTGTATACTGTTTGTGGTAATGCAAACTGGTGCAGCCACTGTGGAAAACAGGGTGGCGTTTCTTCAAAAAATTAAAAATAGAAATGCCATAAGATCCAATAATTCCACTATTTGGCATTTACCCAGGGAAAACAAAAACACCAACTCAAAAAGATATATGCATCTCTATGTTTATTGCATTATTTACAGTAGCCAAGACATGGGAGAAATCTAAGTGTTCATTAATAGGTGAATGGATAAGGAAAATGTGTGTGTGTATATATAAACACACACACACATACACACACAATAGAATATTACACAGCCATAAAAAAGGATGAGCTCATGCCATTTGAGACAACATTGATGAATCTAGAGGGGATTATGCTAAGTGAAATAAGTCAGTCTAAGAAAGACATACCATATGATTTCACTCATAAATGGAATCTAAAAAAATTAATAAGCAAAAAGAATCAGAACTATAAATACAGAGAACAAACTGATGGTTGCCAGAGGGGAGGGGGTGGGGGATGGGCAAAGTGGGTGAAGGGGAGAGGGAGATACAGGCCTCTAGTTATGAAATGAATAAGTCACAGGAACAAAAAGAGCATAAGGAATACAGTCAATGATAATGTAATAACAGTGTAATGGGACAGATTGTAGTTACACTTGTGAACATAGCACAGTGTATAAACTTGTCAAATCACTAAGTTGTACATCTGAAACTAATGCAACATGGTGTGTCAACTATACTCAAACATAATTAATTAATTAATTTCAAAAAGAAAACCTATACCTGCAAGCTAAGGAATATGGTCTTTATTCTGTAATTTGGGGGAAGCCACTGCAAGTTTGTTGGAAGGGGATTAACCATTGAATTTAAATTTGTCAGCTGTATGTGGGATACTCTAGAATGGGGAAACATCGAAGGAACAGAACCCTGATAAAAGACTTTTGAATCAACCACGAAGGGAAGATGAGATATGACTCTAGAAGTAGGAGTGGAGAGAAGGGAATGGATTAAAAAGACATTATGAAAACAGAAATGACAGGAATCAGTGATTATTTAAATGAAGGGGTGTTGTCCTTTTTCCCAGAGGAAGGACCTTTAAAAAACTGTACCAGATTTAAGTCTGTAAAAATGTACCATGGGCATTGCTGGCTCCTGATATTCATGCATACTGTTTTCCTCCCTTGCTTGTCTGAATAATTGCTTACTATCATATTCCTGGATTTCTTTCTTTTTTTTTTTTTAAAGATTTTATTTATCCATTTGACAGAGACACAGTGAGAGAGGGAACACAAGCAGGGGGAGTGGGAGAGGGAGAAGCAGGCCTCCCGCCAAGCAGAGAGCCTGATGTGGGTCTTGATCCCAGGACCCTGGGATCATGACCTGAGATGAAGGCAGACACTTAACAACTGAGCCACCCAGGCGCCCCATATTCCTGGATTTCTAATCCCTAATAGACTTATTTCCAATTTTCCATAGCCATGTTGGACATTATATTTTACTTACCTATCAGACTTAATTTACTGGCTTACTGATACTGGCCTCCAACTTGTTTCTCTGGTAGTGCTTTATGTCTCATTTCTACTAGGCATATGGTAAAGGCATGGATCAATATTTTTTAAATGTAGCAGAGGAATACATGTTTACAGTAAAATAATGAGTTCATTTTTAGAAATTTTGAGATGTCAATATGACAAGCATAGGGTGGAAAATATTTGTGGAATTTGTAAAAAGAGTTATTCAAACCAAAGAATGATATCTTTTGATTTATAATTTAAATCTAGATTTTCATAAACTGCAAATTATCTGTTGAATCAAACATATAATCTGTAAAAATGATGACAAGCAGCAAGCTCTAATGCGTTCTGTTGATTATTATTTTGGGCAACTATGTATGATCAGTATAATTTTTCTGTGCTGTACAGAAATTTATCATATTCTCAGTGTATTGTAATCTTGTATATTCATTCATATTTTATCATCAGTGATCTGTTTTCACTTAAAGCAGACTTACTGGTAGGATTTAAACATAATTTCTCTCATTAATTTTTATATACACAAATACTTAGAGTTTGAATTTCACATGGCTATTTATAATATTGAGGACACTTCAGTATAACTAGAGGGGAGAAAATTAAGATGAAGAATTCATTTTGGGGGGCACCTGGGTGGCTCAGTTGGTTAAGCGACTGCCTTTGGCTCAGTACATGATCTTGGAGCCCCGGAATCAAGTCCTGCATTGGGCTCCCTGCTTGGCGGGGAGTGTGCTTCTCCCTTTGACCCTCCCCCCTCTCATGTGCTCTCTCTCATTCTCTCTCTCTCAAATAAATAAAGTCTTTAAAAAAAGAATTCATTTTTAGCTGTTTAATATTTAATTTTTTTTTGCTACCTTACAATTTCCCCATTATTTGGCTCCATGACTTCATTATTATTAATTGATTTATGGTCTATACTTATATAAAGAAAAGTAGTGACAATGAATATACAATAGAAGAGGTTGTAACCTTCTTAACTCTAATTCCTTGAGTACTGCTTAAAATAAATCCTGTAAATATCTATGCCCCCTACATGGGAGCAGCCATCTACATAAGCCAACTGTTCACCAAAATGAAGAGTCATATTGATGATAATATGTTAATTGTAGGAGACCTCAATACTCCACTCTCAGCAATGGACAGATCATCTAAGCAGAAAATCAACAAGGAAACAAGAGCTTTGAATGATACATTGGACCAGATGGACCTCATAGATATTTACAGAACATTCCACCCTAAAACAACAGAATACTCATTCTTCT
>NW_027689731.1:0-361 GCF_054177405.1 Leptonychotes weddellii | reverse complement strand
TGCTGACTCTGGAATTTCCTCAATCTTCCCAAAGAAGCACAAATCACTTTTTAATTAACAAACCTACTAAACTGGTGGGATACAGGCTACCTGGCCGCTTAAAACTACAGATGGCCTTTGCCCCTTTTGGCCAAAGACCAGGCGCCTGGGCTATGGGGCTAACTCTGCGCTCTGCTCTGTTCCAGCGAACCTCCTCCCTGGAGGCACCTCAGCGGCACAGCCCTGAGCGAGAGCAGCCGGGCTGAGAAGGCCACACACCGTGTGGTTCCAAGCCTAGGACATTCTGGGCTGAATTATGCCGGGGCCCAAAGGTGGTGGGAAGGGCCAGCTAGAGGGCCAGGCCACAGAGCACCCTCACCCC
>NW_027689730.1:0-361 GCF_054177405.1 Leptonychotes weddellii | reverse complement strand
GGTTTTACAGAGTGTACGAAGATGACACTTGTTTGACTTCAACCTGTCATTTCCTCTTTGCAAGGCTTCCAAAACAGCACACCCAAGCTGGACAATCTCAAAACCTAATGGTTATCATTGCCGTATACTTCAAATGATGGAGCTATACCACATAACCAATTCTTCTCCCTTCCACCTGGAGCCCATCCTAGTTCTGCCACAAATGAGAGTCTTTGTAATTGTGATGCGAAAATATGCAAGCGAGGTTATCACTACTCCACTTAGTTAAACAATACAATCTTGATTGTCATCTCACTGGTGATTGATCTAGTTGCAGGATCTCCCTTGGAGATAGGCTTTCTGGGTTGACTCCTAGGACCAA
>NW_027689729.1:0-361 GCF_054177405.1 Leptonychotes weddellii | reverse complement strand
CAGGTAAAAACTGAATGTAACGAGGGACACAAAATATTTGTCTGTCTAACTTACTTATATGAGGATAATAGACAGATTGAATTATATGTCACTAAATTCTAAAAGACTAATTCTTAAATGGATAGATCAAGACTTGATCAACTTAAACAATATTTTACAGTATTTTGTTAGAAGACAATTTTATTTTTTGATGAAGAAACGAGTATTATCAAACTCAGGCAAAGGCTTTCAATATTTCATATACATAATACAGAAGACTATAAATTAGTACCAATGAACATTTGTGTATTTTGGGTATTTGGTATCTACATTTTAAAAAGATTCTTTGACAGGGGAAATATGAATATATCACCACCCCCAG
>NW_027689728.1:0-361 GCF_054177405.1 Leptonychotes weddellii | reverse complement strand
AAAGGGAAAATAAGAAGGTTAATATATCAATCTCTACAAATATATAATTGTTATTCTCCCTTCTGCCAAATTCTTCAAAAAAACCTAAGATTTTTTTTAAATGTTAGCCATTATTGTTATTTTTTTAAAGATTTTACTTATTTATTTATTTGACAGAGAGAAAGAGAGCACAGATAGTCAGAATGGCAGGCAGAGGGAGAGGGAGAAGCAGGCTCTCTGCTGAGCAGGGAGCCCAATGCAGGGCTCGATCCCAGGGCCCTGGGATCATGACCTGAGCTGAAGGCAGACGCTTAACTGACTGAGCTACTCAGGCGCCCCAAAAAACCTAAGATTTTATGAAGTTTTAACTATAACAATGTAT
>NW_027689727.1:0-361 GCF_054177405.1 Leptonychotes weddellii | reverse complement strand
AAATCCAGTCCATTTCAGATCTCAGTTATTGCAGTTTTTCATTTCTCCTGATTGTTTTTTTAGCTGTTTTATCTCTGCAGTAATGGTCTCCCTGAAGTCTCCCATGCTTTTCTCAAGCCCAGCGAGTATCCTTATGATTGTTGCTTTAAATTCTACATCAGGCATATTACTTGTATCTGTTTCAATTAGATCTCTGGCCGTGACCTTTTTTTGTTCTTTCTTTTGGGCTGAATTCCTTCATCCTGGCATTCTGTCTAGGTTTCTGTCTTCCTCTGTGTTAGACAATCCTGTTATGTTTTCTGCTCCGGAGAGTAATTGTTTGGTGATGAACAGGTCATATAATGTCCAGCACCTGACAATT
>NW_027689726.1:0-361 GCF_054177405.1 Leptonychotes weddellii | reverse complement strand
ACATTATATGTTTAAAAAAAAAAAAGATAGTAGGAAGGGAAAAATGAAGGGGGGGAAATTGGATGGGGAGATGAACCATGAGAGACTATGGACTACGAGAAACAAACTGAGGGTTCTGGAGGGGAAGGGGGTGGGGCCTGGGTTAACCTGGTGATGGGTATTAAGAGGGCACGTACTGAATAGAGCACTGGGTGTTATATGCAAACAATGAATCATGGAACACTACATCAAAAACTAATGATGTAATGTATGATGATTAACATAACATAATAAAATTAAATTAAAAAAAACAGAGGTGTGGTTTAGTCATTTTGGAAAGCAGTTGGAGAGACCAGGTGATGAAGAGAAAGGAGTTAGTGTT
>NW_027689725.1:0-361 GCF_054177405.1 Leptonychotes weddellii | reverse complement strand
CAGAATTTGTAATTATGTTGCTCATTTGTTTAGTTGTTTACATCTATCTCTTGGGTTAGGCTACAGTTCATATGAGGACAAAAAACTTGTTTGCCTCATTTACAAAGGTATTCCCAGCTCCTTTTAAAGTGTGTTATGTGAGTGGGGGGGTACTCCATAAATGTCTCTTGAGTAAAGGCATATTATTTCTCATGGTATTTACCATAGGAAGGAAGTTCTGCATTTTTTAATCTCTATATTTGTGGCCCATTAAAAGGATCTATCCTGTATTAGATGTTGTAAATTGGTTAACTGATTAATTATAATTACTACATCTTCCCTAGATGCTCTCTCTTTTTAAATGAATGTAATTACTTGAAAT
>NW_027689724.1:0-361 GCF_054177405.1 Leptonychotes weddellii | reverse complement strand
CCCTCTTTTCATCTTGTAAAAGTGAAACTCTGTACCCATTAAATACTAACTCCCCATTCCCTCCATCCCCCAGCCCCTGGTAAGCGCCAATCTACTTTCTGTCTCTGTGAATTTAACTACTCTAGGTAACTTACATAAATGGAATCACAATATTTGCCCTTCTGTGACTGGCTTATTTCATTCAGTATAATGTCTTCAAGGTTCACACATGTAGCATGTGTTAGGCTTTCCTCCCTTTTTAGGGATGAATAATATTCCATTGTACGTATACACTATGTTTTGTTCATCCGTTCTTCCATCAGTGGACACTTGGAGTTCTTCTACATTTTGGCTACTGTGAATAATGCTGCTATAAACACTG
>NW_027689723.1:0-361 GCF_054177405.1 Leptonychotes weddellii | reverse complement strand
TTTTTTTTTTTAAAGATTTTTATTTATTTATTTGACAGAGATAGAGAGCACAAGTAGGCAGAGAGGCAGGCAGAGGGAGAGGGAGAAGCAGACTCTCCACTGAGCAGGGAGCCTGACGCGGGGCTCGATCCCAGGACCCTGGGATCATGACCTGAGCCGAAGGCAGACGCTTAACCGACTGAGCCACCCAGGCGCCCCAAGTATAGTTATTTTCTTACAGTGAAGTCCTGGAAAGAGAATTATTGTATCACTGGGTGTGTACCTTCTTTAGGATTTCTGAAATTTGTTACTAAATTGCCTTCAAGAGTTTTACCAATTTATATTCCTGTAAGAAGTGTATGAGAGTCTTTATTTTGCTACC
>NW_027689722.1:0-361 GCF_054177405.1 Leptonychotes weddellii | reverse complement strand
TTAAGCGTCTGCCTTCGGCTCAGGTCATGATCCCAGGGTCCTGGGATCGAGTCCCACATCGGGCTCCCTCCTCGGGGGGAAGCCTGCTTCTCCCTCTCCCCTTCCCGCTGCTTGTGTTCCTGCTCTCGCTATCTCTGTCTCTGTCAAATAAATAAAATCTTTAAAAAAAAAAAAAATGTTTGCAGACTTGCCCACAATTTACTGAGTTATCTTGTAACAATTCTGAATGTTTACATTCAAATGTAAAATGGAGATTATAAAACTACCTTTGGCAGTGTGAAGAAGCCAGTTTGTACAGACTAATAAGAACTGGCTGTAGCTCTTCCCAACTCTGTGTTCAATGACACTGTAGCTTTAAATC
>NW_027689721.1:0-6958 GCF_054177405.1 Leptonychotes weddellii | reverse complement strand
TGCTTAACTGACTGAGCCACCCAGGCAACCCAAATACTTTTATTCTTAAAGGGAGATAAAACTAAAATAAATAAAGCACATGGCAATGCATAAAGAAGTAAGAAACTTATATAAATGCTATAAACATTCAGAAGGAGAGCCATTTATTTGGATTGGTCTATTTAAGGCAGAAAAATGTAGCTCATCTCAAGGAAATGTAGTGTAAGAACTTGCTAACATCTTTCTACGATAAATTTCTGAGGTCTCTGACCCTGATGACCAATATTGGAACATGATTATTGGTGCGAGAATAGATCTCATAATCATTCCAGTCAGCACAAGAGTTATAAAAAGAAGACTGGAAAATAACCTCACATCTTGGGACAATCTCGATGTGTTGACTATATTATACTCCTATGCATTGTTGTTTGGATGATGATATAAGGATATTTGGATAGGTGACTGGGCTCTTTAAAGGTAATTGGCTCCTAACCCAGTGATGATAATCTTATAGAAAAGGGAGAAATTATTTTTGCAAAGGCTGAGATCTTGGGATGAAAGTCATAATCTAAATGCCAGTTTTTATTATCATTTTATTCGATCAGGAGAATTTCTGAACATGAGCTGAAGAGGGGGATGTTTTGATATCCTTCTTTGATTTTTTGTGCAGTCAGACGTCGTTGGATTGCCTTATCACCTTCTACTAACCGAGGAAGTGAATATCAAGACCTCATAAAGGAAGCATGCTGCCTACATTATTTTAGATGAAATGTGTCCTTTCCTACCTAGGGCACTCTGGGCTGACGCTGCTTCCTTGCTGAACATTAATTCAGCCAGTAAATAGTCAGGCTTTACTGATAAGCTCCCCTGTTTATAATATTTCATTCAATTGCTCAGCAGATGGAAGCCGGTTCTGTTCTATGCGTCTTCAAACTACAATGGTACAAAGAGAGAATTATAATAATATCCGACATAACAGTTACCCAACGACAGATACCGGCATGTAAAAAATATTTAGTAACTGTATTATGATTATGTTAGTGAGGTAAGGCATTATATTGCTAAAAGCAATTATAGCTTGTAATACATAAGAGCAATGACTTTAAGTGAATAGAATAAGCTGAAGACCCACAGTGTATGTCTGGGTGAGGACGCAGTATTTGTTTCCCAGGGAAGGGGGAAAGCAGGAGGTTAACTTATGACATAAAACAAAGGGCAGCATTTTTCTACAGGGAGCATTTTGACTTTTCAATGATAAAAAATACATTATTAAAAAGCAGGAGAAAATAAAAATTGGTTTCAAATGGAGGATGGAGGAGGAGTTTTTCGGAAAAATGCTCTAATAAGAAATTAAAAATAATCGTTACATTTTTAAAAACAACGGTGATGTCAATAATAAAGTTCCTTTCTCAAAGACTTTGTGTTTCATACTCCAGGAGTGTTTAGAAAGTAATATTTCATAAAAAGGGGTTTCAGACATCACTTTCTGTTTTTCTGTAGCTGGTTGAATGAGTAGAGGAAATTGAGGATATCCATGCAAGAACTGAAAGCTTACGTTTCCCTCCCCCCTTTCAATAAGGAAAGAGATCCCAAAACAAGAGGACAACCTGCTGTGAAAACTATCTGAGGAGGGCGCCTGGGTGGCTCAGTTGTTAAGCGTCTGCCTTTGGCTCAGGTCATGATCCCAGGGTCCTGGGACTGAGCCCCGCATCAGGCTCCCTGCTCAGTGGGAAGCCTGCTTCTCCCTCTCCCACTCCCCCTGCTTGTGTTCCATTTCTCGCTGTGTCTCTCTCTGTCAAGTAAATAAATAAAATCTTTAAAAAAAAAAAAAAACTATCTGAGGAAACAACTTACGTTAAAAATGTCCGATAACATCTCCAGACAGAAATGCTTAATTATTATTATTTTATCCACTCCCAAGAAAAGCAGTAACAACTCACACTTCTGGTAGAATTCACTGTTTGCTTGCCCTACATTCCACCTTTCTGGTGTCCCCACCAATGATGAAACATGCAAGCCCTCGTTAGCTTTTGGTATCCCCAGACCTTTGCACACTCTGAGCCACATCTGTTGGGCCTCCCCCCACACACAGGCCTCCACTTAGCCAAGTGCAAACTTCCACTGGGGGTTCCGATCCTCAAACAGAAGTGCATTTATAACAGGGTACTTCTTCCTGGTTTTTTAATTTTACTCAAAGATGTAGATAATTTTATACCCCAAATAAAACACACACAAATTATGGATAACAGTAAATCTGTAAGTTTAAAAGGAGGCAAGCAATTGCAAGGAAAATTTCCTCTTAAAATCTAAGTAGCCAGAGTCATCAGTTACAGGTGTCTCACCCAAACCTCCAGAAGGCACTGGTGAAAACTCCATTGCCAAAGTCTTTCTTGATTTCCTTGGGCTAAATTATTAATTTATTCTTGTGGGCTCATACAGGGCTTCCTACTCACATTATTAAAGTTATCCTGTATAGGGTGCCTGGGTGGCTCAGTCGGTTAAGCGTCTGCCTTCGGCTCAGGTCATGATCCTCAAGTCCCGGGCTCGAGTCCCGCATCGGGCTCCCTGCTCTTCGGGGAGTCTGCTTTTCCCTCTGACCCTCCCCCCTCTCCTGCTCTCTCTCTCTCATTCTCTCTCTCAAATAAATAAATAAAATCTAAAAAAAAAAAAAAGTTAACCTGTATATTGTAACTATTTTCAGTTCCCTTTTTTCTATGACTGTGAATTCTTTTCCGTAGGGTCAGTGTTTTTGCCCTGGGTTCTGAGGATAAGATGATAAATATTAAATTGCACATATTGCCATTCAATGGAAGACATGAGTTAGAAAATCTGGGGCCTTGGGGCGCCTGGGTGGCTCAGTCGTTAAGCGTCTGCCTTCGGCTCAGGTCATGATCCCAGGATCCTGGGATCGAGCCCCACATCGGGCTCCCTGCTCATGGGAAGCCTGCTTCTCCCTCTCCCACTCCCCCTGCTTGTGTTCCTTCTCTCGCTGTGTCTCTCTCTGTCAAATAAATAAATAAAATCTTTAAAAAAAAAAAGAAAAGAAAATCTGGGGCCTTATATTGGCAATGCTAGTAACTGGGTGTTGGTTTGAGTCATAATTCTGTGTTTTCATATAGTGTTTTACATAACCATGGTCTGTGGTAAGAGAAAATATAAACAGAGTTGAGGAGAAAGAGAACAGACATGTTTTATGTATAAAATGGAAGGATATCCTTGGAGGAGAGAAAGGAACGTGCAAGCTTTTTCTCTAAAATTCATTGTAAATGGTTGAAAGTATGCGAGGCCTACAGTTGTGTCTGCACATAACTTTTGGTAAAGCCCTAATCCTTTGTACTTGAGTAGAGAACAATGCATAGAAATCATCAGGGTCTCTGTCCATGACCATACTCATTGGAGGTTGTCCTATCATCTCCATGTTTATCTTTTTGTTATTTTATTTGTATTCCCATGTCATTGTCATATTAGAAAGCATTTATGAAATAACTTGATTTTTTTTCTTCCAAAGCATAATTATGTCATTTCTTGTGTTTCCTAAGTTAGAATAAATGGGTATGGAACTTAATTTTTACTATTAACTAAAAAATTTCATGATTTAGGGCAAGGGTCTTCATCTATCTGAGTTATGTTTTTGACATTTATATAGTAAACAAATTCTAGTAAACTTCAAATGAGGTAATGTTAATACAAATTACTGAGTTCTGAGCCTAGAACATAGTGAAAAATACATATTAGTAGAGTAGAAACATGGAAACATTATAGCACATTAACTAAGAACAAGGATTCCGGACTCCTCATGTTTTAAAATCCTGACTTCATCTCTTATCAGCTGTGTGTCCTTGGGCAATATATCTAAAATCCCTTGCTTCAAATTCCTCATCTATAAAGTGTGCATGTCCTGGAACCCTAATGGCATTTTTGAAAATTAAACGATATACTATATTCCGGTGCCCGCCATACTGTAAGCCCCTAATAATTGCAACCTATTAATATTGTTATAGTCAAGACAATTTCATAAATCAGCAGGGATAGTGGAATAGATAATGAGTATAGATAATTGGAATAGAGAATGAGAATTTTGCAACTTCAAGCTCCAAATTAGGGAAAAAAACATATGTACTTCTACTTCATCCCAGATGTAAACTCTGTCTCAAAACTGTTAGCAAGAACTACTACATTTCACCTCAGGCTCTCCTTTCTGGAAAATTCTCTTGTTAGGCACACAGAATAAATGAGCTGTGTCTGACGAAGACTGGACAGTGGAGAGGTAATCATCACTGCAAGTTCAGGGATTATTTAAATTTAGCATCTTTCTTTTTTTTTTTTAAAGATTTTATTTATTTATTTGACAGAGACAGAGATAGCGAGAGCAGGAACACAAGCAGCAGGAGAGGGAGAGGGAGAAGCAGGCTTCCCCCCGAGGAGGGAGCCCGATGTGGGACTCGATCCCAGGACCCTGGGATCATGACCTGAGCTGAAGGCAGACACTTAACGACTGAGCCACCCAGGCGCCCTAAATTTAGCATCTTTCAATAACCTTGAATAATGTCTTGAAACTCATAAATAAAATCTAATGCTCTCATTTTTCCATTTCACAAATGTTTATGGAAAGTTTTCTTGTGTTAGGCAGTGTGAGGTGTTGGGATGTGTTATCTCTGATGAGATGGTCATTCTGGGTAAAGCAGAGTGTATTTAAAGATGTGGAAGTGTGACAAGGCAGTTAATTTGGGGACTTCATGGGGGCCACTGCAGTGGAAATATGCAGTCTAAGTGAAGGGGAGTGAGAGTAAAGAGGCTGGAAAGATAATCAGGATCCAGATGATGAAGATCTTTGTATGCCATCATGAATAGTTTGTTATGTAAACAAGTAAACTCATTTATGAGGGAGATAGTAAGTTTGCAGTATGATATAATTTAAGATTAATTAAAACACACTTATTAGAGGTGCTTTTCTAATCATTCAGCTTAACTTCTAGCCCATTGGACTCTCAATAAAACTTTTACTTTCAATGATCATTTTTTAGGGAGTTGATTTAAACATGTGTATTCAGCTATTGAAATCCTGAGAGGATAAAAGGTATTTTTGAAACACTTTCTTCAAGAAAAGTTTTTCTATTTCATTTGTTTCCTTGCTTTTAATTTTATTCTCCCCTTCACCACAAGTATTCACATGTTTTCTTCACGTTTTGCCTAGAAAAGAAGAAACAATTTTTTTTAAAGATTTTATTTATTTATTTGAGAGAGAGAGAATGAGAGAGAGCACATGAGAGGGGGGAGGGTCAGAGGGAGAAGCAGACTCCCTGCCGAGCAGGGAGCCCGATGCGGGACTCGATCCCGGGACTCCAGGATCATGACCTGAGCCGAAGGCAGTCGCTTAACCAACTGAGCCACCCAGGCGCCCAAGAAGAAACAATTTTTGAGGCTATTTCTGAAACCCACTAATGAATCACTCTGATCCTAATTTGGCCAATAGTCAAGGTTGAGAAGCTAATATTCTTAGCTTCAAGAACTATGCTTTAGGATTCCTGTTGTCTCAATTACTCCAAGTGCCTTAGCTTGTTTTACTTATATACATAGGGATGGTGAATCAAGATACCTATATACTGGTGATGGTGTTGATCCAAATGCTAGAAACTTCCTGATTGGGCTATAAATAAGAGGAAGAATAGCTCTTTGAAGAGTAGCTCCCCTCTTGCTCCCCTAGCCCATTCCTTGATATGCCTTCCACATGTGCCACCCTATGTTTCCATTACAGTAAGAATTAATTAGTTTTATTATTTTTTGTTTCAATTTTTTATTTAAATCCTAGTTAGTTAACATATTGTATAATATTAGTTTCAGGAGTAGAATTTGTGTTTCATCACTTACATATAACACCCAGTGCTCATCACAAGTACCTTCTTAATGCCCATCACCTTTAATGGCCATTCTCCCCAGCTCCCCTTCAGCAACCCTCAGTTTATTTTCTATGGAATTAATTGATTTTAAAATACCTTCCTTGGGGATATTTATTTTACCTTCTTCTGTCACTCATGTCCTGGGCACCATCAGTTGGGACACTGAGAAAACACACTTCTCTTTTTCTGGCCTTTAGAAAAACTCATTAGTGTCCCATCTAGAGTCCAATTCAGAAAATGTTGAGAGTAATGCATTTGGGGTATTGTATTTATGTATCCATCATCTAATACATATAGGATACCTGTAGGAGGTCTAGAGCACTCTTTGTCTATTTGGCTAACTCAGACTCATTCAAGCAATTGACAACCCAATATCAGCTTTTTTTGAAGTGTCTGTGGGGTACTGAGGCTTATTTCTATGCATTTCTATATGTTCCTCCTTAGAACTCCAATTTCACCTTGTGCCATATACTTTTATTAAAGTAATTGTCATATTAAAAGTATTAATTTCTCTTGATGCTTGTTCTTCTCCTTCTCACAGGACTCCAAGCTCCTTGCAGGCAGGACTCCCTTTTAATCACTCCTGTGTCTCCAAAATTTGGCAGGATATTATTAGCAAGTGTAGGGAACATATTTGAAGAATAATTAGGAATTTTTAGTAGTTTTGTGCTAAATCATAGTTTCCTTCCTTATTTCTTATTGAAATGATCTATTCATAAGATGCAATTTTCTGTACCTTTCAAAATAGGTAAAATAAAACAAGTCTGATCCTCTATAAGTAAGAGTTGTAAATTTGATTCTCTAGATGAAATACTTTTATGACATTTTATTAAATTGAAATATACATAAAGGGCTAAGTCATAATAGTATAATTTGATACTTTTTCTTATTTTATTTTATTATTATGTTAATCACCATACATTACATCATTAGTTTTTGATATAGTGTTCCATGATTCATTGTTTGCGTATAACACCCAGTGCTCTATTTAATACGTGCCCTCTTTAATACCCATCACCAGGCTAACCCATCACCCCACCCCCCTCCCCTCTAGAACCCTCAGTTTGTTTCTCAGAGTCCAT
>NW_027689720.1:0-361 GCF_054177405.1 Leptonychotes weddellii | reverse complement strand
TACATCATTAGTTTTTGATGTAGTGTTCCATGATTCATTGTTTGCATATAATTGAGCACTATGATTTGTCTTGTGTCTTTTAAAAAAGTTGACCTTTCTGATTTTGGCCTGAAAGGATAAATGAATCATTATCTTCAGATATACATAGACATTTCAAGAAGAGATTTAATGTTTTAGAAATTATGATTTAACAAAACTATCTGTGACAAATTAAGGTCATCATTTTCTAAGATCTCTGCACATTCTGTCATTTAGGAGGAATAAACTCATAAACAAAAAAGATATCCTGAACGACAAAGTGAAAATTTGGGGCACTGGAACAGCATGGCTCAAAACAAGATGTAGTTTCAGGGGATGGCAA
>NW_027689719.1:0-361 GCF_054177405.1 Leptonychotes weddellii | reverse complement strand
AACTGAACTTGCACGGCAGAGGGGAGGAAAGATCCCACCAACTACTCCAGAGGTGCTCCTGGGAGGGTGCCAGGTCCATGGGCTCTGGGGACTTGCAGGATGCATCACCTAGTGTCAAGGTTAAGGTCTCATATTCCCACCACAGACCCCAGAAAACCTGGTCAGAGGCTCAGGGCAAGGTGGTAACTAGGGTTCCTAAAAACGTGAACATCACCCACTGTCCCACTGGGCAGAGTCCTGGAGGACTCTGGAGCTGACATGGAGACAGGCAGTAAGAAAAAGCCATATAGATTTCCGTGTCTTTTTAAAGACTATACGTAAAGAATGCGTGTGGGGGCTTCTGATGAAGATGGAAACAGAA
>NW_027689718.1:0-361 GCF_054177405.1 Leptonychotes weddellii | reverse complement strand
CTTGTTTTCAACATTCTGCTAACCGAAAAATTAAGGGAAGAAAAAGAAATAAAAGACATACAGATTATAAGAGAAGACATAAAGTTGTTTTATTCACTAACAACATAATACTGAACATAAACAGTGCTAATTAATA
Source organism: Leptonychotes weddellii (assembly GCF_054177405.1). Taxonomy (NCBI): domain Eukaryota; kingdom Metazoa; phylum Chordata; class Mammalia; order Carnivora; family Phocidae; genus Leptonychotes; species Leptonychotes weddellii. The sequence continues at coordinate 225 of NW_027689718.1, read as the reverse complement.
TGTAGGATATTCTCATGGTTCCACAAAGTGCCTTCATTTTCTGGTGCCATGTGTATGCAAGGGATTGCCTATAAAGAGAGATGAGGGTACTCTGTGGGTGATGATAATATGATAGTGATATGGGTGTATGCATTTGTCAAAGTTTTTGGCCTCTACCCTTAAAAAGAGTGTTTATTGTAGGTCAGTTAAACCTCAATAAAGACTTCAACAGTTTCCCAATTCATT
>NW_027689717.1:0-361 GCF_054177405.1 Leptonychotes weddellii | reverse complement strand
ACAGTGGGGCAGCCTGCTGGTCTGGGAGTGGCTTCCACAGCACAGCGGGTCTCCACCAGAAGCCCTCACATTTTCACTTTGCTGTGGGACTGGCCCCCTTTCACGGCCAGGCTGCTGAGGTGGAGGGCAGGCTCCCCAGCATCCCAGAGGCAGAGGCACTGGTCCCATCCAGCTAGTCCTGCTAGTGACAAGGCTGAGGAGCCCCCTTCAGACCTAAAGCAAGACCCCGGTCTCCGTGGCTGGTGTGTGCCCAGGGAGGAGCTGCAAAAACGATCACCTACCAATTCTGCATCTGAAGGGCTTCTTCCTCCCACCCAGAAATCTCAGTGCTGCCCAGAGGAGGCCAAGGCTTCATTTCTAA
>NW_027689716.1:0-361 GCF_054177405.1 Leptonychotes weddellii | reverse complement strand
GTCCAGTCCGGGTCAGCTCTGGCCACTGACTGCTTCTGATGTTCAAGCGGTGAAGGGTCTCAGCTCTGTTCAGAGACCAGCGGGGCAGAGCCTTCAGCAGCAGAGGCCTTTTCTAAGTGGTCAGACATGCAGGGGTCAGTGTCTGGAGAACCTGACAGTTTGCTCAAAAACCCTCCCCTTTTTAAAGGGATTGACTCGGTGTTGGGCCCCTGCAGCCCTGCTCTGCCTCTGCTTGGGATCAGCTCTGGGGTGTCGTCAGCTGGTGCTGGTCTCTGCGATAATGTCTCGTGGCTGCAGTGCCCTTAAATGCTGGCGTCCTTGCTTGACGTGAGAGACTCCATCTTGCCCTCTACAGGCTTTT